>NC_041222.1:177387-217474 GCF_002837175.3 Physeter macrocephalus
ACCAGGGCTCGAACCTGTGTCCCCTGCCTTGGCAGGCGGATTCTTAACCACTGCACCACCAGGGAAGCCCCCGACGCACTCTTAACCCTTTCCAACACCTGATGACGCCCCAACCCTAATCTCCAGCCCAGACCTCCTGCACATCTGCTCTTAGACAGTCCACAGGCACCGGAAGCACAACGCCTGCAAAAGGAAACGTCCCCCAGTAAACCTGCTTCTGCTCCTTCTTTCACGTCTCAGCAAATGGTGCGGCCTTCCAATAGGTTGCCAAAGCCGGAAAGCTGGGAGTCTTCCCCAACTCCTTCCCCTCACCCTCTGCATCCAATCAATCACCGTAACCTGACACTTCTACCTCTGAAGACTCCTTCAAGTCACTTTACTTCTCGCCACCTGCCACTACTTCTCCATCCCCCCTCCACCACCTCCAGCCTGGACCACCACCATAGCTCCTAAGTGAACACTCCATCCAGCCTCCACACAGCAACCAGAGGTCTTTCTAAGCCATGTCTCTCCCCGATTTAAAGCCTTCAGTGGTGTCCCAGTGCTCCTGGAATAGGGATAAAGTTCCTTCACAAGCACAGGAAAGCCCTGAGCACCTCTCCAACTTCTCTGTGCATACTCCCTTGGCCCCCAGCTCCAGCCAGGCTCCAGCCTTCTCATTTTCTTGCCAAACCTGGATATTTCTCTATGTGACTTACTGTCCCCCATGCCCCATCACCACCACCCTCCTCTTGGCCAGCTCCTCCACATCCTCCGGGTCTCCCTCAGCCTCCCTCAGTACCCAGGACTTGTTGGGTGGGGGCTCCACCACGTGCTCCAACATCACCACACCACAGTGCCCCTCTCAGGGCACTTACCGCAATGTATTACCACTGCCTGTCTGAATCCCGCTAGGACCAGGCCTCCTTATACACCATTACATCTGCAGCTCCCGCACAGCTTCTGGCACATAGGAATGACTGCATAAACGTTGGCGAAATGAATAAAACCCTTGGTCCCAGAACCCACCAAAGCATGCCGAAATGGAAACAAGCCATAATGTATGGTCCTGGCTTTCTCTGGCATCTCAGAAGTCCTCCAAACAAGGAGTGACTGCTGGAGACTCTGATTCAAACCCGTCTCTTCACAGCTAGGCTCCAATGATTTTTTAAAAATGTGTTTGTTTTTCTCTACTTTTCTCCACATCTCTCTAAATTTTTTAGCTCCCAAGAATAAAATAGGCTTTCCTAGTGCAATAATTACTTAATATCTCATTTACTTCTTATGAGGTCAGCTGTTAGGCCAAATCACTAGTAGACATTTAAAGTGAAATACCATCAACATATAAGAAACAGAAAGAGGGCTTCCCTGGTGGCGCAGTGGTTGAGAGTCCGCCTGCCGATGCAGGGCACACGGGTTCGTGCCCAGGTCTGGGAAGATCCCACATGCCGCGGAGCGGCTGGGCCCGTGAGCCGTGGCCGCTGAGCCTGCGCGTCCGGAGCCTGTGCTCCGCAACGGGAGAGGCCACAACAGTGAGAGGCCCGCATACCCAAAAAAAAAAAAGAAACAGAAAGAAAGGAATATTGGAAATCTGCCCTGTGAGAGCTTGCAATTTGAGCCATTAGTAGTTATTCTTACTTTGGAGCCCCAAAGACATATATTAAGATCAGATCAGTGTATATCAGAAGCAAATTGCTTTGTTTTAACCAATGCAAACTTTCCCAAAGAGCACTGAGTGGGCAACAGCTGGCTGTTATCTGGTGATTACTAGATCCTGTGTCTATCAAAGCTATTGAGTGATTTGTTTCCTTGACTCTGCTAAGGACTTACTCATAACCTTGAGCAGACAAACTTATCTCGGTAATTATATCTGTAAAATAATAATAACCCCTTATAATGACTCATTGTTTTCTGAGCAATTTTTTTGGATAATTATTTAATGCAAGCCTTCAAAGAATTCTGTGATGCTGGGATTAGAATTTCCAATTGAAAATGATGTTAAATAACATGTCCCGGTCACCCAGCCACTAGGGGTTGGAACTGGGACTGTCAGCTGGATGTTCTGACTTCTAGTCTAGAACTCTTTCCACTCCACAATACTGCTTCGCGCTGACTTTTTTTTTTTAATTTTAATTTTTAAAAAAGCCTGGGGACAAAAAGCAAGTAAAACTCATACTTGCTGCAATTCAAATGCTTTTTTTTTTTTATTTTAATTTTTAAAAAAGCCTGGGGACAAAAAGCAAGTAAAACTCATACTTGCTGCAATTCAAATGAAGTCTTGACTATCTCGCCCTAACTTCAGTGCTAGCCACAGCCCTTCAGAGGAAACTGATTGAAGCAATCAAATCAGAGGATCGCCTTGGGGATTCTCCAAGCACTTCTCACAGAGGCGAGCCACGGACTGGGGTTCACGATTTATGGCTGTTGAGTTGCCAGTGATAACTTCACAATTTGGCCTGACTACTCCACTAAAGAAAAGATTCTTCGTTAGCAGCCAAACCCGTTTGTCTAAGAGGTGCTGTGTGTCAAAAACACCAGAGGGAAAATCTTTTAGTGCATATTCAAAAAGCCCTTTTTGGATCCTGTGGTAGACATGCTCTCTTACATCTGATGGGTGACACATGGATGATCCCTGAGTCGCAAACTGCTTCTCATTGAAATTTTATCTCAAATTAAACTACTTATCACCCTATCATAAGAGTGACATTTAGTCCAAAACAAAGAAGACTGTGTTTAGAAATAAACGGCAAGAATACTGCATATTAAAAAACTACAGGGGGGCAGCGGAGAGGGGAGGGTGGGGAGCCTCTGGGATTCAACCAAAGCTGCACTCAAATGACAACTCATATCCTTAGATGCTTTTATTAGAAAAAAGTTAACCAAGCATTTGATTCAAGAAATTAGAATAAGAACACACACACACACACACCACACAGAAGGAAGAAACTGAGTTTTTTAAAAGACAATTAAAATAGACAAATCACTACCAAGTATTTCCATGAAAATAATAATACTAACAGGGTAGAATGAGAAAAGAGATCACAACTACTAATGCAGAAGATATTTTTTAAATTATACAAATCTAATTTAAAGTTAATAAATTTGAAAATTTTAGGTTGAAAGGTCTATTTAATAAGAAAATATAAATTGCCAAAATTGATTCAAGAAGCTGAAGAAAGCCTGAATAAATAAATAGTAATCAAATAAATTTAAAAGACTATCAAATATTTATCCTCTTCCCCCCCAAAAGCAACAAATTCAAGTAGTTTTATGGATAAATCATTCCTAACATTCAGGGAAAGGAATGTCCATGTTATTTGATCTCTTCTGGAACATGCAAAAAGATAAGAAACTTCCCAATTCATTTAAGGAGAGACAAATTCTGATGCAGAAGATCTGAAAAAGACAGGAGAGAGACAGGAATTATACACACACACACACACACACACACACACACACACACACACACACACACACATATAAAATACATAGTATTCAACTGTTCATTCCAAATATCTCTTGAGTGCCCACTAGGTACCAGCATTGTTCTAGGTGCTGGGGATACAGAAGTGAACAAAACAAAGGCTATGCTCTCACGGAGCTTACATTTGGCTGGTGGAGGCCGAGATAAAAAAAACACAAAGAAAACAGTACGTATGAAATGTCAGATTTGACAATTCAGCATGGTGAGGGGGATGAGAAAGTAGGGGGAATTTCAATTTTATATAAAGTAGTCAGAGGAGACCTCACTGGTGAGGTGGCATTTGACCAGAGACCTAAAGGAATTAAGGGAACAAGCATGCAGATATCTGAAGGAAGAACATTTCAGACATAGGTAACAACAAATGCAAAGCCCTGAGGTGGGAACATGCTTGGAATGATCAAAGAACAGCAAGAAGGCTCCAATGCTAATGAATATAGATGTAAAAATAATAAGTAGAATTTAATAACACTGAAAAAGAATACTGCATGTCTAACAAGTAAGTTTATCTCAGAAATGCAATGAATGATTGCTCAATATTATAATTAATTAATTATATTACATTACTAGATTAAATAAGAAAAACTATATGATCGTTTCAAAAGAAACTAAACCAGTAGCTAAGCCTGGTTTTAAAAACAAAACAAAAACTCTTAGTAAGCTGGAACTAAAAGGAAGTAATTTGGATGTCAACTTCCTTAGGGAAGCTTTCTCTAACCTCCCCAGGCTTACACCAGACTAGTGCCCTGTATCATTCCTTTGTAATTCTCATCACAATTATAACTAACAAATTATTTGTATTAACTGTAAGACGACCATATTAGAATCCTTTTGAAAAGTGAGGCATTTCAAAAATATGATACTTTTAATTAATAAACTAGGAATGAAGATACAATGTGACCATTTAACAACAATTTTTAAAATTTAAATGAATTGTCTAAAAGGACACAGGATAAGAGTTATAACAAGAATAAGTAGTTTTTATTAAAAGTACACAGAAAAGGGCTTCCCTGGTGGCCCAGTGGTTAAGAATCTGCCTGCCAATGAAGGGGACACAGGTTTGAGCCCTGGTCCAGGAAGATCCCACATGCCACGGAGCAACTAGGCCCTTGCACCACAACTACTGAGTCTGCACTCTAGAGCTCACATGCCACAACTACTGAAGCCCACAGGCCTAGAGCCTGCGAGCCACAACTACTGAGCCCACATGCCTAGAGCCCGTGCTCCGCAACAAGAGAAGCCACCACGGTGAGAAGCATGTGCACTACAACAAAGAGTAGCCTCCACTCGCCGTAACTAGAGAAAGCCCGCACGCAGCAATGAAGACCCAATGCAGCCAAAAATAAAAATATAAATAAATAAATTTATTTTTTTTAATAAATAAAAATGGGCAAAGGGTTTGTGTAGACATCTCTCCAAAGAATATATACAAATGGTCAATAAGCACATGAAAAAATGCTCAACATCACTAGCTGTTAAGGAAATGCAAATCAAAACCGCAATGGGATACCACTTCACACCCACTAGGATGGCTATAATCAAAAAGACAGATAGCGACTTCCCTGGTGGCGCAGTGGTTAACAATCCGCCTGCCAATGCAGGGGACACGGGTTTGAGCCCTGCTCCGGGAGGGTCTCGCATGCCGCAGAGCAACTGGGTCCGTGTGCCACAGCTACTGAGCCTGCGCTCTAGAGCCCACGAGCCACAAGTGCTGAGCCCGTGTGCCGCAGCTGCTTAAGCCCGCATGCCTGGAGCCCGTGCTCTGCAACAGGATAGGCCACCGCAATGAGAGGCCCGCGCACAGCAACGAAGAGTGGTCCCTGCTTGCTGCAGCTGGAGAAAGCCCGCGCGCAGCAACAAAGACCCAATGCAGCAAAAATAGAAATAAATAAATTAAAAAAAAAAGACAGATAACAACAAGTGCTGGTAAGGATATTATGAAATAGGAGCCCTCATACACTGCTGGTGGGAATGTACAATGGTGCAGTCACTTTGGAAAACAGTTTGGCAGTTCCTCAGAAAGTTAATTACCATATGTCCCAGGAATTCTATTCCTAGGTATCTACCCAAGAGAACTGAAAACACGTTTCAAAAATAATAAGTGCAACATAAATTCTTCAAATCCATGAACATAGTATATCTCTGCATTTATTTAAGCTTTGCTATCTTTCATCAGTATTTTGTAACTTTCAGCACGCAGATCTAGAACACATTCTTTTAGATTTACACCCAAGTATTTCATGGTTTTTGTTCTACTATAAATGATACTATTTTAGATTTCAATTTGTAATTGTTCATTGCTAGTATATAGAAATACAATATATTTTTGTAAATTGACTTTGTGTCCTGCAACCTTGCTAAACTATCTGCAATTCTCCTTACCATACAGTTGCTCCCTTATTTGTGAAGTTAAGAATTTTTATTTTCACACTGCAATACAGCAAAGAAACTAGAATATTAAAAGTAAATTCGTTAAAACGTCAATTCTCCCTAAACCAATCTATAGATTCAATACAATTCCAAACAGAATCCCAGAAGAATTTTTAAAATGGAAATTGACAAGCTCATTCTAAAATTTATATGGAAAAGCAAATGAACCAAAAGAAGCAAAACAATTTTGAAAAAGGAAAACAAAGCTGGAGGACTCACAATATCCAGTTTCCAGTCTTACTTTAAAGCTACAGTAATTGAGTCAGAATGAGTGTTAGTGAAAGCATACATATAGGTCAAAAAATAGAACAGGGAGTCCAAAAATAGACCCACCCAAAGATGGTCAATTGATTCTCAACAAAGAACAAAAACAATTCAATGGGGAAAAAGGATAGTCTTTTCAACAAATGGTGCTGGAACAAATAGACACTCACAAACAAAAAAATGTACATATATACAAAAATGAACTTTGATCATAGCTCACAATATATAAAATTAACTCAAAATGGACCAAAGACTAAATATAAAGCCTAAAACTATAAAACATCTAGATGAAAACACAGGAAAAAAAAAACAAACATAGAAAATCTTTGTGAACTTGGGTTAGGCAGAGATTTCTTAGATAGGATACCAAAAGTACAATCCATAAAAGAAAAAATTGATAAATTGGACTTCATAAAAATTAAGAACTTCTGCTCTTTGAAAAATACTGTTAATAGAACGAAAAGACAAGTCACTAACTGTGAGAAAATATTTGTAATTCACATATCTGATGAAAGAAATGTACCCAGAATACATAAAGACCTCTCAAAACTAAAATAATAAGAAAACAGACAACCCAACAAAAAATATGCAAAAGATTTGGACATTTCACCAAAGAAGATACACAGATGGCAAATAAACACACAAAAAAATGCTTAACACTATTAGTCATTAGGAAAATGCAAATTAAAATCATAAGATACCACTACGTCTGAGAATGGCTAAAATTTTTTAAACTGACAATACCAAGGACTAACAAGGATGCTGGTGAAAAATGTAAAACAGTGTAGCCACTCTGGAAAACAATTTGACAGTTTCTTATAAAGTTAAACACACACTTATCACGCAGCCCATTAATCCCACTCCTAGGTATTTACATATCCAAGTGATATGTTCACACAAAACCTGTGACTGCTTCTAGAAGCATTATAGAAGCATTTGCAATTGCCCAGAAAGTGAATAACTCAAATGCCCTTTAGCTGGGGAATGGAGAAACTGTAGTACATTCGTACAACAGAAGAGTAGTTGGCAACGAGAAGGGACAAACTACAGATGTATGCAACATGGATGATTGTCAAATGCATTATGCTAATTTAAAGAAGGCACATTCAAAAAGCTACATACTGTATGATTCCATTGATAATGACATTCTGGAAAAGGCAAACATATAGGGACAGAAAACAGTTCAGTGGTTGCCAGGGCCTGGGGGTGGGAGGGCAGGATGACCGTAAAGGGGCTGCACAAGGGAATTTGGGGGATGATGACCTGTTCTGTATTTTGATTATGGTAGTGACTATATGACTGTATGTAATGGCTGAAATTTGAAGAACTGTTCACTAAAAAGGGTAAATTTTACTTATGCAAATTACACCTTAATTTAGAAATGAAAAATGCAACATGTGTTTAATATATTTCAAAATATAACACTTAAATTATCTGTATGCTAACCAAAGTTTCTTTAAAAAAAAAAAGTGTAAGAATGAATGAAAACTGCTTCAATCTAGGTGTCCTCTCAACTTCTGACACATCCTATGACTAAGGGCTCCATCTGAAAAAAGTATGTAATATATTTAATACACAAATTGAAACTACATTCTTTTCCAAAAGAATGTGATTCTTATAAACTAACATGAGGAGAAATTGCTAACAGCGAGGAAACAAGAAAAACAGTACATTTTGTAATCCTTGCATCTTTGAAACACACTGACAGAACTTCAGGGAATGAGTAAATTTTGGATTACAACATGAATTTACATAATTGAAACATCATCCATTAACATAAACTATATTAAAAAAACGCCTCGAAAAAAATGAAATTCTTGAGATTGAGACTGACATATATACACTAATATGTATAAAATGGATAACTAATAAGAACCTGCTGTATAAAAAAATAAACAAAATTCTAAAATTTAAAAAAAAATGAAAATTGATGACTAATAAGAACTTGCTGTATAAAAAAATAAATAAAATTAAATTAAAAAATTATTTTAAAAAATGAAATGCTCCTTTCTCTTACAATCTCTTTGCAAAGTCGACAGCAGAAAAAAAAAAAAAGAGGAAAAAAAACAACTACATTTTATAGAAAGAAAATAAAGAAAAAAAAAGTAAAGAAATTAGTAGAACTGGAAACAGAAGTTGGGTCAGGTTACAAATCATCCATATATTCTTCAGGTCTATTCTTCCATTTTCCAGCTCATTTGCACCTCGTTCAAGAAGTTTACCTAAGACTCCACTTTCTCCCCCAAAACCCTGGCCCCCCAGGAAAGAAGTATTCTACCTCTTCTTGAAATCTTCTAACACTTGTACTGAACCTCTTTGTTGATCTTTTCATAATGATAATATTGACTGAATTTACTGTGTCAAGAACTGTATCAGACGCTATACCTGCATTACCTCATTTAATACTCATAGAACCACATAAGGTAGGTGCTATTATTAGCCATTTTATAGATGAAGAAATCGAAGCACAAAAGGGTTCCATTATCTACCAAAGTCACACAGCTAATAGTGGTAGATCAGAATTTTATCCCAGGTAGTTCAAATCCAGAGCCCATTCTCTGAATCGCTATACATAAAGATTAAGTCATTCATCCAACATTTACAAAGACTAAGCACTAACTCTCACACTAAAGACAGACTTAACAGAAAAACAAATATCGTATCTTAATGCATATATGTGGAATCTAGGAAAATGGTACAGATGAACCTGTTTGCAAGGCAGAAATAGAGACACAGATGTAGAGAACAAACGTATGGACACCAAGGGGGGAAAGGCGGGGGTGGGATGAATTGGGAGATTGAGATCGACATATATACACTAATATGCATAAAACAGATAACTAATGCGAACCTGCTGTATAGCACAGGGAACTCTACTCAGTGCTCTGTGGTGACCTAAATGGGAAGGAAATCCAAAAAGGAGGGGATATATATGCATATAGCTGATTCACTTCGCTGTACAGCAGAAACTAACACAACATTGTTAAGCAACTATACCCCAATTTAAAAAAGAAGAAAAAAAAGGAGTATACATATTCAAAAAAAAAAAAAAAAAACAAAAAAAACCAACCAGACAGACTTAAGAATAAGATGAGGTCCTACTCTCCCATGAAAGAGCTTCTGGTCTAGTTGGAGACCGACACAAAGAAGTGCAATACACTGGTTATACCTTAAGTATGTCAGGGGAGTGACAGGGAGGGCATCTCAGGATTGTCTGTGTCTGTCACAACCGTGTGACACTGTCCCACATTTTGGTGTCCCTGTATTCCCACATAATTCCTACCAGGCTCTGAACAAACCTTTGTTGAATGAACAGCTAACACCCATCTCCTCTACTTTTGCGTCTGTACCTACTGCCACTCTAAAACTCAACTTAGAAAGATGTGACAGGAAGCCAAAAACTACATTTTCCTTCCTCTCAATCATATCCTTAAGAACATTGATTCATTCCATGAATATTTATTGACTACCAACTATGACCAGCCACTGTTTTTGGTATGGGATACAGGGATGAACATATCAGATAAAGACCATGCTCTCCCGGAAGCAACATTCAAGTGGATGAAACAATCAAACAAGCGCCAAAAACCAAAAACAAACAGAAAAAAAACCCACCAACCAAAAAAACAAAAAACGAAACAATATCACTTCAGATCATTTTAAGTGCTATGAAGAAAATAAAATTAGGGAATATGATAAGCAGTGACTATGAGGTGTTAATTTAGACCGGGAAGACCAGGCTGTGAAGATGACATTTAAACTGGTGCGTGTTGGTTAAAAGACATCTTTTTTTTACTCCTATTTGTAGAGGAAAAAGGCAAAGCTAGAAACCCCATCCGAAATTAGGAGTCAGAATTAACAGAATTCTTTGTGTCACTGACAAAGAATTGCAAAAATATTTTTTCCAAAATTTATACCTAACTCAATTGTTATAGAAATAGAATGCTGTTCACACATTCACCAACTTTATGTAAAATTGGTTTGGTTTTATTTTTGTAAACAGTGGCTTTGCTTTACTTCAGAAAATAAATTTTGACCATGTTACACATTAATTTTTTTTTGATACTTGCTTCTAAAAGTTGGGGGGAGGTACCTGCATGAACAAGGGTCACGGCAAAAGGATGCAAAAACGTGATTTCTGTAACACCTGTTTTCGGGATTTTGTTTTAAAAGCACCTTATTCAAATATAACATTTAAAAGAATGTAACATAACAATCCACATTTCACAACCCTTTAAAAAGCATACTGGAAGGAAATGCTATATCTAGAACAATGAAGAAAGTTATTTTTTACTAATGCTGCAAGGAAATGGACACCAGGTTTTTAAAAAATTAATTAACACTGATTTTGGCAAGTCATTTAACTGCTCTGAGCCTCCATTTCTTTCCCAAGAGTAAAATGAGGGTGTTGACATTAAAGGATCCCTATGGGTCCTTCCAGCCCTAAACGCTTTGATTGGCCTTTAAAAATAGAAGGTACGTGATTCAGAACCTTTACCGCATGGGGAAGGCAGGTGATAATTATCGTGGGCACTTTTTTAAAAACTTGCTCATTTGGGGGTTCAGTTTTTACAACAATTTTCTTTTGGTGTAATAGGTCAGATAAGGTTGTACAATTGGGAATATTTTCTATATATCAACGAAAAGAATAAGGAAGAAGAAACAATTATGATGCCTCAAAAGGACCATTACAGGCAAAAACATTTGACAACCAGAGAGACAGAGCGAGAGGAATTGCTCTAATATGACAGAATCATTGGAAAGGAAACCAATTTCCACCATTTTAATTGTATTTCCTTTCTTATCCTCTCCCACAAAGTCCACTTTTAATTTTCTCTCAATTCCAAAAGAGGTAGCGAAAGTTACAGCAATCCTCTCACATTTTCTGTTAAAGAAACACCCGAAATATTGAAGAGGCACTATTTGTCTACACAGATCATCAAGCTTATTTAGCACTGGGGACGCCGTTTTCCAAATACCACCACCGTCAGAGCTCACTCCGCTGCAGCCCACACGCTCCACCATCCATTTTTAAAAATCCATTTACGTTGAGCCTTTAATCCAAACCCACGAACAACCATTTCCTCCCTGCAACAGTGGCTGGAACTGCCCGAAACCAAGCATCGGGTGAGTCCTGCGAACAGGGAGACTGCAGACTGCGGTGCTGGGCAGGGCCACTCCTCCCGCGCACGCTAAAGCTTTCCTCGTCTCCCGGGTGATTTAAGACAGTTCAGGACCCTGATTAAGACCCCGCCCTTGAAGCCAAGACCCAGGATCTGGAGGAGGAGAGAGGCGGCCTCAGCCCAGCAGAGCCAAGCCTTTGGAAAACAGGCTTCTCTCCAGCTGCCAGGAGTGGCCCAGGCTGGGCGAGCGGCGCGTCTGAGCCAGGGCGCGCGGAGCAGCTCCCAGGTGGGTCTCTGCAGCCGGGGACCGCGGCTCCGGCTCCCGGGAGGGAGGAGGAAGGGGGAGGAGGACGCAGGCCGGGATCTCGCTCGTCACGACTCACGAAGGAGGGTGGGAAAGAGGGAGGGACTGGAGACGGGGAAAGGGGTGGAATCAAGGAGCTTAGGGAATAAAGGCGAGGAAAAGGAGAGAGGAAATGAGGGGAAGGTACTGGGAGTGAAGAATGGGGGTGCAGGGGAGGGTAATGGGCTGTAGGGGGTAAAGGCGAGGTGAAGGGGGAGGGATGGGGTGCCGGGGTGAAGGGGGAGGGATGGAGCGATGGGGGTGGAGGGAGATGGAGGTAAAGAGGGAAGAGAGGGATGGGGCGAAGAGGGGAGGGGTGGGATGAAGGGTAAGGGATGGAGCAAAGGTGGGGGGGGCGGAAGGGGAAGGAATGCGGGAAGAGAAGAGCAGGGGAAGAAGGGAAGAGGGCGCGGGCCGCAGGAGGCCGGGAGGGACTTCCCTCCGAGGAGGGCGGCGCCGGAATAACGGGACCCTCCCAGCCAGGAGCCCCGGGCCGAGCGGGGCGAGAGGCCAGCGCGGAGGCCGGGGCGCTGCGGGCAGGTACGGCGCTCGGCTCTCCCGGGCGGCCGTAGCCGCCGCCTGCGGGGAGGACGCCGACTCCACTTACTCTCTCCGACCACCGCTTTGAGGCCAATGGGGGCCATCGCGCTGCGCGAGTCTCTGGGCTCCGAGCCTCCTCACGCGACGCCTGCGGACACCGCCGCCTCCCCAAGTCAGCGCGCTCTGCTAGCTGCAGCCCGCCGCCCTGCAGCCGCGCTCTGGAGAGACTGACGCGCGGACTCAGCGCGGGGGCGCGGCGCGAGCCAGAGCGAGGCTGCCGACACGCCGGCGCGCGCGGGGGGGCGGGGCCGGCAGGGGGCGGGGTCTCGCGCCAGCCGTTAGCGTCACCCGCTCGCCTCCGCCAATCGCACTGCGGCCCGGAGGCTCGGCCCCGCCCGCCGAGTTGCGGCTGGAAGCGAGGAGGTCCCTGGCTGGTGGGAGAGCCACGCCCTTCGCCTCATCTCACGCGCCGCGCGCGGCCGGGACACCGCGCGCTCCCGGGGCGCCGGGTCCAAGAATCCTCTCCGCAGCCTCCGCACCTGAATCCCTGGCCTCAGGCTACCGACGCATTCCATCTTCCTGAAACCCCGCTATAGTCTGTCTTACCTCTTTCTGGGAGCCTTACATCCACCCCTCACCCCCCACACACCCCCGCCCACAAAAGGAACTCAGAAGCTAGATCTTATTAGTAGTACCCACTCCCCAAAACGTAAGGTTTATCGACACCATCTCTATCTCTTTGGGTACCCATATCCATAAATCCACCATTCACTGAGCTCTTACATGCATCATCTCATTAAATCCTCGCAATAATTGGACATTATTTTTAATCTCCATTTTCAGATGAAAAAAAAAATAGGCTCAGAAACTGAGTACTAGACTTGCTCTCAGGTTGTGTTTCATTCATTAGCAAATATTTATTGTTCTCTCACTACTATATGTAAGCCGCTGTTCTAGGCATTGGAGCTCCAGCCATGTACAAGGCAGACACCGATCCTAGACTTTGGGCAACAAAAGTCTAGAAATATCTAGGTCCCAAATCGAATAGGAATATGCTGTGCGACGACTCTGGTCAGTATCTCCTTCCTGGAGTCCACATTTACCAAAGTGGTCCCAGGTCAGTTTTTGCTCGATTTAGTTGACGGGGAGATTGCTTTTGAAATATGGGACAGGGCTCTCCTCTGGCTTCAAAGAAAAATGAGTTGAGCCAATTTAAAGTCAAAAAGGACAAGACAACTGGTAGTCATAAAATCAATGACTACTCATTAAATTTTTGGAACAGCTCTGTGAGCTAGCTCCTTTTCTTTATATTATTAAGAAATATAATACTTTACAGATGAGGAAACTGAGACTCAGAGAAGATAAGTGCCTTCCTAGTAAGTGACAAAGGAAAGATCTAATTTTAGAATCTGAATTCTGAACCATTATTTTATACTGAGCAACAACTAATGAAGTTGAGGCCTAAAGGAGGACTTTCCTAAGGTCACACAGTGAACACTGGCCGAGCCAGGACGAGGGGCCACTTGTCCTAGTTCAGCCACCAGCCCCAGGGCATGAAGATTTGACCATCTTCTCATCCTCAGTTCAGTCTACCCTAACAGAACCTTCATATGGCTTCCCAGAGAGGGAAAGTGTTCACCTGTCATCTCTTCATGTCTGGGCTCTGCCTTTTACCCAAGGAAGGTACTGATAGCCTTGGGTTGCATTTGGAAAAGGAGGAGATAGTTTGTAAATGTGAGGGGAACTAGGATGCACTTGTGATGCCACATGCTCCCTCCTTGACCCTCTGGCACGTGTCAACAGAGACTGCCCTCAAGGAGCCGGTATTCTAGCTGAGGAAACAGACAGGAGTCAAGGAGTTACTGTTCTAATAAGTGCTGAAGCAGAAGGACAGAGGGTTCTGAGAGCAAATGACAGAGCACCTGACCCAGTGGACCAGGTAGGGTGCAGTCAGGGCAGGCTTCCTGAGATTAGTAAAAGGTAGCAAGAGGGGACGGGCAGAGTGTCCTAGGCAGATATACAGAAGGTGTCAGAAAGGAGTTTGACTTTTCCAGGAACAGAGAGGGACCAGTGTGACCAGAGGAAAGAGAGTCTGAGGGACAGAGTAGGAAAGAAAGCTGCTAGAGGTAGGCCTTGCTGCAGAACTCCAGGACTTTTGGGTGGCCTGGAACCTGCCTGGACACCTCCTCAAAGGCTTCTCATTGCGGTGACTTCTCTTATTGCGGAGCTCAGGCTCTAGGCGTGCAGGCTTCAGTAGTTGTGGCTCGTGGGCCCTAGAGCGCAGGTTCAGTAGTTGTGGCGCAGGGGTTTAGTTGCTCCGCAGCATGTGGGATCTTCCCAGACTAGGGCTCGAACCGGTGTCCCCTGCATTGGCAGGTGGATTCTTAACCACTGTGCCACCAGGGAAGCCCCCGGTGCTATTATTATTACATTTTCCAGGGGCACAGGAAGGTCAAGTCACTTGCCCGAGGTCACACGGCTCTACGAGCAGACCTGGGACTTGGGCTCCGACTTCCTGATGCCCAGAGGAGAACGTCCAGCGCCCAGGTGCAGCCGCAGTGCCCTGACCTAAGGACAGGTTTAGATGTGTGGACCTCTTGCTGGGAGCGTATCAGCAACGGGAACCGAACCTCTTGGGAGTCGGGGCTCAGGCGGATCCACTAACCCTTGCCCCTGCCCAGCCTGAGGGGGTCGGGTGGGGGCGCTGCGGCCCCTGGATGCGCCGGTTTGGTCCGCGGCCCCGCCCGCCCGCTGGGCAGGTGCACTTGTAGCTGCGCATGCGCGGCCTGCAGCCTCTGCAGAACCCGGGTGCCGGCCAAACTCTGGGGGTGGGAAGAATCCTGTGATTTACGCTTATGTCACGTGACGGCGGGGAGCTTGCTTGCGGCTTGGCCGCTGCGCCAGGAGCCCGGCAGGTGGGAGACAGATGCAGAACAGAGAGGGGAGAAGCTAGGGGGTCAGGGAGTAGAGACAGGGAGCCGCATGGAGGGACCGAGAATGGGGGTGGGGCGGGTAGAGAGGGACAAACAACCCAGAGTAGGCAATGGGGCGGAGCAGGGAGAGACGGAAGAAACCGAATGCTGTGGCCTCCACGAGTCCTGATAGCGCGGACCAACTGACTTGGGCCCCCCACGTACAGGGGCCTGTTGGAGAGCGGTGGGTCCAGAGTCTGGGCCTCTTGGAGGGCCCTGGGTCCAGAGTCTGGGCCTCTTCTCCGACAGTCCCGGGCTTGCACCTGCCTCCCTTCTGCTTTTAAGCTGCATCATCAGCTGCATTTTTCCGTGTTCACCCCCACCCCCTCCTCGTGGTCTCTGGGCTTTTAGATTCTGCTGCATTCTTTTAGAAGAAGTTTCTAAAGAATTCAAGATAATGTTAATAAGGTTCTTTACCTAGTACCGGGAACCTATTAAGGACCCAATAAATGTTAGCTATTAATATCGTTAAAGATGGCATAACGAGTCTGAATACATCAGTGCTGAACATAGTTACGGAGCATTCAGTCGGTTTCCTGTTTTTTTGCTGCTGTAGTTCACGGGCAGAGAATGAAAATGTAATTGTCTCCAGCGCAGCCACCCACTACCCCCCAACACCTACAAAGAGCAGCAGGGCCTGGAGTGCTTCAGGTCGGTACATCCTTGCCGGAAAGAGTGAGTTAACAGTTTTTTGTGTTTGAGGTCGGAATACAATATGTAAAAGGCTTTGTTTTCAAAACCTTAGGCTAGGTTCTCAAACTCAAAGGAGTGTAGGGGCCAGGCAGATGTAACACTACAGATGTGGCCAACGGCAAAGCACATGCCTTGCGGGGAGTTGGGGGGGCGGGGGGGCAGTCCTTACTCAGCTCCAACCACTAGTTTACATGCAACACCAAGGATCTTGATTGTAAACTTTTCGGCATCCCCCAGTAAGTCGAAGTGTTGCAATGGATTAAAAAAAATGTAGGGCTTCCCTGGTGGTGCAGTGGTTGGGAGTCCACCTGCTGGTGCAGAGGACACGGGTTTGAGCCCTGGTCCGGGAGGATCTCACGGGCCGCAGAGCAGCTGGGCCCGTGCACCGCAGCTGCTGAGCCTGTGCTCTAGAGCCCGCGAGCCACAACTACTGAGCCCATGTGCCACAACTATTGAGGCCCGCACTTGTGGAGCCCGTGTTCCACAACAAGAAAGGCCACCTTAATGAGACGCCTGTGCACCGTAGGGAGAGGTGGTCCCCGCTCGCCGCAGCTAAAAAGAGAGCCCGCATGCAGCAGCGGGAACCCAACGCAGCCAAAAATAAATAAATAAGTTTATTTTAAAAAAATTTAATAACACCACACTGGCTAAACAAAACACATCTGAGGGCCACGTCCAGTCCCCAGGTTACCTGCATGTAAACTCTGGGGGATTCATACCTCTTCTGGAAGGGGGAGGTTGGATTCCCCCAAGGCGCAGGTTCTGAGGAGCACTGATGTCTCTCCCATGCACATAGAGTCCTGGAGCGGTCAGGGCTTTGGACGGGGTGGTGGTGCGAATGCCTGGGATGGAGTCCTGGAGCGGTCAGGGCTTTGGACGGGGTGGTGGTGTGAATGCCTGGGCACCAAGCACGAGGACATTCCCCCGTGGCCCTGAGAGCCAGGAATGAGTTCCTCTGCTTAGCCTGGCTCTCGGGCAGCAGATTAGGGCCAACCACTTTTGAATGGACTGGTGAGCGCTGTGGTGGCAGCCTCTGGGGACAGCGCAGTTTTGCCTGGACTGTGAAAGTCCCATAGCCCTGATCCAGCCCAGGAGCAAGGAGAGAGCCACACAAAAATACCATCCAAATGAAGTTTAGCAACCTCAGACAGTGGGGGCTTCAAGTGAGTTTTATTCACTTTAGAGAAAGAAATATGACATTGTTTACACCTTGGGTATCAGAGAACAATTCATGCCTTTTACGTGTTAAATTGCCATGGGATCCCAGGGGAAGAAGTTTTCATTCCAACTGGAGAAATAATTTGGTTTAGATGTGGTTTGTTTTTGGCCAGTGGGGCCAGAAAGCTTCATGGAAGGGGTGGCGTTTGAGCTGAGCCTGGAGGCTGAGAAGAGAGAGAAGATCAAATCCAACCAAAGAAAAGAGCATAGGCCCACGGTTCCCAAACTGTGTGCGAGGCACCCTGGGGTGCCACAGCAAATAGAAACACAGTGGAGTATTTTAAATTTTGGAGAGAAACACAATGATGCTTATCATCTGTTGGACACTGTGGAACCTACTAGCTGGAAGTAGTTCACAGTTTCAACATTAGACTCTGCTACATTTTTCTATGACGTACATGTCTTTGAAGCTGAGTTTTCAGCAATTGATGTGGTAGAAGAAAATAACTCATGAAAATCAATGTGGAACAGGAGACTGAGAGTGTTAATGTCTGATGTGGTGGATTCTAAGGTCTGAGAAGGTGCACATATCTTATTAGTAAGGAGTGGTGGTTATTTTAGAATTACATGAAAATTTTTTTCTTTCAATTTATGGGTGCTGTTTTTTCAAATGGCTACTAAGTTGTTAGGATATAACAGAAGTTGTTTGGTCCTGACTACTTCATAAACAGAGTTATTAGGTTTTTCTTTGGGTCTGGGATGCTATGAAAACATACTGAGACACAAAGGCTGCCACGTTTGGAAACCTCTGGCATAGGCGAAGTGTGAATTCATTAATTCAGCAATATTTATTGAGCACCTACTGTGTGCCAGGCACGGTCCTAGGCATTGCAGATACAGCAATGAACAAAAGAGAAAATTCCCTGTAGATACGAAACTGACATTCCAGAGGGGGAAACACCATAAATACGTAAATAGTAAATTATATAGTATGTTAAAAAGGTGATAAATGCTGTGATGATAAAAATAGAGTAGGGTGATCAGGATTAGGCTTGGGTAGGGGTTGGAGGGAGATAATTTGCATTTTAAAGGGGACAGGCAGGTTAGACTTCATTGAGAAAATGTTGGATATGAGTTCAAAGTCAGGAGTCAGATCTGGGCATCCCTGTCAGCACATACAATGTGATGACTCCAGGAAGAGTGACTCTCATGACCCAGGGGGTTAGGGACTGGTCATGTAAAGGACACTGGGAAGAACTCCAGTTTAAGGCTGAGTGAAGGGAGCAGAGACCAGAAGGAGGCAGAAAGGAAATGGTCAGAGAGGTACGGGGTGAGCCAGGAGTGCAGAAAGACGGCATAGCTAACAATACCTCATGCCCCAGGGCTCTGACTAAAAATAAAAAACATCAGTGGGTCTGGTCGTTGAGAGGTCACTGGTGACCTGGGCAAAAGTCAGAGTGCAGACAGGGAAGGACTGACTGAGAGGAGAGGAGGGCTATCCTCCAAACTTCTCCAAAAAGTATGGATTTATCTTTCTGCAAGAAAGACAACAAAGAGGAAAAGAAAGGCTGGATGACCCACAGGGGTTCAGAATCAAGCACTTTTTTGAATAGGGGGAAATCTCTGTCTCTCATTTTTAAATGAAACTTTTAAAAAACCCAGAAAAGTAATAAAGCAAATTCCCAACTGCTCCTTCCCCAAGGGTAAAGAACAGTTAATGTTTTGCTTCATGATTTTGTTTTAGTAAAATAGATCTGATTATATCAGGCGGATTCTTTTTCCTCCTGAAACCCCACTAAAGTACTAGCAGGGAATTCTTAAAAAGTTTAAATCCACGAGGACACAAAGAACAGGAAGAGAGGTAATGGGAGATGAGAGATAGTGACAAAACTTTGGAAGATGAACAGCACATGGTTGAGGGTTGATGAGTGAATAGAGAAAAGGAAGTGGAAATATGAACCTCCAGAAGGAGACTAGCCACTCAACCACAGAACCTTGGAAAAGTTCAGGAATCATTGGTACCAGGCACTTCCAGAGGTGGGAGTGAAAGGATGGGCTGAAAACAAAAGACTGCTAAAGAAAAGGATGAGTCAGACCACCAGATCCCCTCCACCACCCTGCATAGTCAGGTGACAACCCCTCCCCAGCAGAATGGTAAACAATGATGATGGTGACGATGATGGTGACATGGTGATGGAAGCAAACATACATGGGGCATACTGTGTGTCAAGCACTCTTCCAAGCTCTTCACATATATCAGTTCATTTAACCCTAACAGTCACCTGTGAGGTAGTTACTATTATTCTCTCCATTTTACACACGAGGAAACTGAGCCATTTGTCCGAGGTCACACAGCCAATAAGTGATAGGGCCAGGATTGAAAGCCTGGCATGTGGGAGGTAAGGACAGACAGTAGAAACCAGTGAGTACTCCTGTGGTTTGGACTTCATTTGTCTCTCCATGAGAAGCCATGAGGATGGGGATGGGAGGGGAAGAACATAATTGAGATGAATAAAAATAGCACCACCTCCTCGGCACCCTGATGTGCCAAATGCTTCACGCACAATATCTCTTTTAATCCCCTCCTCAAATCCTATGAAGTACATATGATGATTTATATCCATCTTATAAGATGAGGAAACTGACACGTAATGCATTCTGGGCACATAGTCAATTTCTGGGCAAACCAGGATTTGAACCTGGTATGTCTGAGCCCAAAGCCTGAACTCTTAACCACAGAGCTCTGTTCATCTCTAGATTTCAGAGCCTTTTTGAGCCAGACATGAAAGTATACACTAGGAGTCCCTGCATATGAGGTTTCAGGAACAGTCTAATCTATGACAACAGAAATCAGGATAACAACTATCTCTTGGAGGTGGAGAGCAAAGAGCATTGACTGGGAAGAGAGATGTGGGAGGCCCTGGGTCTCTGGAAATATTCTGTGTCTTGATCTGGGTAGTAGTAACATGGGTGCATATTTATGTAAAAACTCACCGAGCTGGGCTTCCCTGGTGGCGCAGTGGTTGAGAATCTGCCTGCCAATGCAGGGGACATGGGTTCGAGCCCTGGTCTGGGAAGAACCCACATGCCGCGGAGCAACTAGGCCCATGAGCCACAACTACTGAGCCTGCGCGTCTGGAGCCTGTGCTCCGCAACAAGAGAGGCCGCGATAGTGAGAGGCCTGCGCGCTGCGATGAAGAGTGGCCCCCGCTTGCCACAACTGGAGAAAGCCCTCACACAGAAACGAAGACCCAACACAGCCATAAATAAATAAATAATTAATTTAAAAAAAAACAAACAAAACTCACCGAGCTGCTCACTTAATTATGTAGCTTATTGGATGTTACACTTCATGTTTTTAAAAAAGGCTTCCTGGCAGACATGGCATTTGAAGTGAAACTGGAAAGCAGGACTTCCCTGGTGGCACAGTGGTTAAGAATCTGCCTGCCAATGCAGGGGACACGGGTTCGAGCCCTGGTCCGGGAAGATCCCACATGCCGAGGAGCAACTAAGCCAAAAAAAACAAAACTCACCGAGCTGCTCACTTAATTATGTAGCTTATTGGATGTTACACTTCGTGTTTTTAAAAAAGGCTTCCTGGCAGACATGGCATTTGAAGTGAAACTGGAAAGCAGGACTTCCCTGGTGGCACAGTGGTTAAGAATCTGCCTGCCAATGCAGGGGACACGGGTTCGAGCCCTGGTCCGGGAAGATCCCACATGCCGAGGAGCAACTAAGCCCGTGCGCCACAGCTACTGAGCCTGCGCTCTAGAGCCCACAAGCCACAACTACTGAGCCCACGTGCTACAACTACTGAAGCCTGTGCGCCTAGAGCCCATGCTCCGCAACAAGAGAAGCCACCGCGATGAGAAGCCCGTGCACCGCAGCGAAGAGTAGCCCCTGCTCGTCACAGCTAGAGAAAGCCTGCGTGCAGCAACGAAGACCCAACGCAGCCAAAAATAAATAAATAAATTTATAAAACTTTTTTTAAAACCCAGAAAACTGGAAAGCAGTTTAGACGCTTATTATAATCATATATAAAATGCTTACCATATATCAGGCATGCCACTTATTGAGTGCTTATGATATGTTAGACACTGTGCTAAGTGCTATACATATTATTTTATTTAATCTTTACAGTGGTCCTGAGGAGGCAAATATCCTGCCCATTTTACAGATGAGACAACTGAGGTTTCAAGAATGCAGTGACTTGCCTGGATCACACAGGAAGTGGCTTAGCCAGCCCAGGTTTGTCTTGTCAACAAAAATTCAATTAACAATCAAAAAGGAAAAAGAGAATTTTGTTCAAGCCAAACTGAGGGTTGTAACCCAAGAGAGAGACTCTCAGAAGCTCTGAGAACCATTCCACCTGTTAGAAGTCAAAGGCACAGTCATATACATTTTTAAGAAAGGGTCATACATCAAAATGACATACTGCCATTTTACATAAAGTTCATCAAAGGCGTGTAGTTCAGGTAAGCACAAACAAAGTGAGCAGTAAGTCACCATGACCCCTTACAGAGTTGGGAAAGAATGCCAGTCTTCTAAGTTACATTGCTGGCATCAGAAGAAAAGAAAAAAAAAAAGATCTCCACAGTCAAGTGGGCACTCCCATCTTTGAGGAGGTCTGGTTAATGCAAAATGCAGATGCACACTCTGCACACTAAAGGGGAGGGACGAGGCCCAAACTGACAGAGAGAGAATTTTCAGTTAAAATTTTCTTGTCCTGCCTTAAAATGTAAATTTTATTTAATCAGCCTGACCCCCAAGTCTAAGCTCTTGGGACCACCTGCTCCCACCTCTCCGGCTCCACAGTGTCCCAGGACCTGGGGAGGATTTCCTACACAGGGAAATCGTAGAAGGAACTTCGGAGTGAACTGGGTTGGATGGCCTTATTTAATTTGGCTTAAATTGGAAAGATTGTGTACATATGGTCTGAACAAACTATTTGACAACAGAACAAGAAATTGAACCTATTTGTCTCTGAAGAAAAGGGATATTTGCTCCTTGTGGGCACAAGGTGTCCTCAGGCAACTAAGAACCTAGTGGAAGTATCTGAGGATTAATCCTGGTGATGAGTAGTGGTCCCACAGGGAAACCCATCATAACACTTTAAGTTATTTACGGCTCTCCCAGGGACACACACACAAACTGGTCATTCGGTGCCCAGAGCCCCCGCTGTGCATTTAGACTGCCAGCTAGAGAAACCGAGAGGCAGAAGAGCAGAACCAACTCAAGGGTGACACCTTGAGGAGCTAAGCTCATAAGCAGCACACCTCTGACCTTAGAAATTGTTCAGACTTTATAAAAAGACAAAACTGAAAGAAAATGGGAAACTGTGCTTCTAAAGCTGAGCTGCTCCCGGACGGGCAGCCACCCACTGGAACTCCGACTGGCTTCATGTACAATACCTATGGAGCCCATACATGCAAGTACTTGGTAAAATGGGAAGATCTAACAAAAGATAGCTTACCTCTTTAGTGGTTAAAATGGGGAACATTCGACTTACCAAAATTAGTTTACTTACATGCACAATGGAAGAAAGCTGACTATAAAATTACACAGGATGGGAAGCATATTTCCATTGGTACTTAGAAGCTTCCAAGCGTGGTAATGATACAATGGCATCTTTACAGGAAACTAACCGAAAGTTATTAGCAACTGTTGTTAAATTGGAGAAAAGCTCAGAAGCTACCCTCTCCCCTTCTCCTCCTCCTTCCCCTCCTTCAGCAACTTTCTGAACTTCTGTACCCTGACTTATCTGCTTTACCTCCTCCTGCACCTTTACCTCCTCCTGCACCTTTACCTCCTCCTGCACCTTTACCTCCTCCTGCACCTTTAAAGGAGAAGTCTACTGGAAGAGGTGAGCCTGCACTTACGTATACTCCCTGCACTAGAACTGAACTTTAAAATTTAAGGATTTCCCAGATCCTTTACGGTTTGCTGGAGAATTCAATCTGACTGTTAGGACATATGAACCAGGATACTCAGATTTATATCAGCTTGTGCGTTTGCTGGTATCCAAAAGTAAAGCCAGAGGATGGATGTAAGAGGCAGAATGGAAGGTGCCTATAGAAGATTTTCACAAGCGTGAGCCTGTAGATCTTCACAGGTGTAGAGAACTTGCTCATAGCTTGTACCAAGCCATTCTCAAAATTTTTCCTAAGAAAATAGGTTGGACAAAGATCCACCAATGTAAACAAAAGCCCGGAGAAACTATTTTTGATTATTTTGAGAGGTTTAAGAAAATCTATAAACAGCACTCCGGAATGGCCTCTGAAAGGTTTCAAAATCATCAAAATGATCCAGTTCTAAATTCAATCTTTTAAAAAGGATTAGGTGAAGAATTAGCAAAGCTAGTTAAAAGGCATGAACTGAACAGGGCCACAATACATACTAACGTGCTTGTCACTATTGCAGACAAGCTCTCTAAAACCTTCCAAAAGAAAGAGAAAGAGTCACTAAAGGTGAGAATGTACAACTGCAACGGCTTAGTGGCCCTATGAAAACACCTTTTTCTAACTCCGGCCAAAAACGAAATGACCGCACTTGTTTTCATTGCAAAAGACCTGGTCATTTCAAACTTGACTGCCATACATTTAAATGGGATTTGGAACACAGCAAAACTAAAAAGAAATAGCGGAGCTCCGAGGATCATGTAAGGGTATTCCCCCTCCTCCTCCTCCTCCTCAACATGTCAGGGGAAATCGAAACAACAATTGGAGGGGAAACTTCAAAAGCCCTTGTAGATGCTGGGGCTGATTTATCGGTTCTTATCCCTACCCTCATTCACCGTCCTCTCCCTCGGAGTAAACAATCAGTTCAAATAGTAGAGGTTTCTAACTTATTTCGGTAAGTTTTAAAAGCAGAGCCCATAAGCTTTCAGTTAGGAACTATCACAGGGAAACGTGTTTCTTCTAGTAAAATGTGCCATGATTCATTTGATAGAATGAGACCTTTTAGAAGCCTACAATCCTCCTATAGCCTTTTCACAAAAAGGTGAAATGCTTCTAGACTTTTAAAATTGGGATGCTGATCCAGATCTGTTACTGAAACATTGATGGTTATAAAATCAGTGGCTCAAACAGACCAAGAAAAAAATTGCTGACCTGTTATCACAAGTGCCTAAAGAATTATAGTCATCTTCTTCCTCAGATATTAGAAAAATTAAATTGGCTACTCATGTTAAGGCAGCTGTTAATAACTTTAAGCCTCTACCTGATATTCAACAATATCCACTTAAATCAGAGGCATTAAATGGAATTATTTAGGAATTTCTTAAGAAGGGACTTGTAATTCCTTGTACTAGTCCTTGTAACACACCTATCTTACCAGTGAGAGAGCCAAATGGGAAAGGCTGGATATTTGTTCAAGATCTGAGAGCTAGAAAGAATATTGTGATTCCCTGACATCCTGTGGTCCCAAACTCACACACACACTGCTCTCAGCCATTCCAGCTGATAGCTATTTTTTAGTAACTGATTTAGGCAGCACCTTCTTTAGTATCCCTGTGGGAAAAGATAATATCTTTTTTCCTTCACCTGGGAAGATCATCAGTCTACCTGGACAGTCATGCCACAGGGCTATACTGAAAGTCCTACTTACTTTTCTCAAATACTCAAGGCTGATTTAGCTAATGTAGATCTTCCTAATGATGCCACCTTAATTCAATATGTAGATGACTTGCTTTTATGTTCCAAAACTAAATTAGATTCCCAAAAGGACACCATCTATTTCAACAATTAGCATCAAAGGAATGTAAGGTGTCCAAAGATAAACTCCAATTTTGTTTACCTATTGTAAAACATTTGGGCCACTTAATGTTTAAGGATGAACTATTGATTGAGTCTGAAAGAATTAAAGGAATTCTGGCTTTTTCACTCCCCAGAAGAAACAAACAAACAATAAAAAACAATGGAGAGGATTTCTGGGACTAACTGGATACTGCAGGGATTGGGTACCTAACTTTTCACTTATTACTCAACCTTTATATGCATTACTTAAGTCTGACCAGCCTGATCTGACTGAATGGATGCCAAAAGGAAAAGCTGTCCTAAGCACCTTAAAGTCCATCTTAACTCCGGCTTTGAGTCTCCCTAGATATAACTAGCCATTTTTCCCCTTTGTACATGAAGATAAAGGAAGTGCTATAGGTGTGTTAACTCAAAAACATGGTGATCAACATTGACCCACTGGACATTACTGTCAGCAATTAGACTCAATAGCAAAAGGACTTCTAACTTATATAAGGGCTCTTTCAGCAGCAGGTCTCTTTTGTAAGGCTATTGAAGAAATAGTAATGGGGTCTCCTTTAACTCTTTTTGTTCCATACTCAGTTGAGTCTCTTCTAAACTCTCACCACACTCAGCACTATTCTATAAGCTGACTAGTTCTTATGAAGCATTGTTGCTCTGTGCACCTAATATTACCTTAGTTCGACGTGATAACCTTAATCCTGCAACTTTGCTTCCAACACTACAGGAAGAAAACAACCACAGATTATTAACAGATTATCTTCTTGCTCCTAGGAATGACTTACAAGAAACTCTTATCGATAACGCTGATTTAATTAGGTTTACAGATTGATGAAATAAGATTCATATTTTAAGACAAGACAAGAAAAATCCAAACATAAAATTTTCTCTATGCCTGTTTGGGCCTCCTCCCTCCCCTTTAGTGTACAATGTGCATCTGCATTATAGGTTAACCAGACCTCCCCAATGGCAGAAATACCTGCTCAACCATAAAGGTCAATTTTTTTCTTCTTCTTCTGGCACCAGCCATGTAGAAGATAACATTCCTTGCTCAATCCTGTAAGGAGTCCCAACAACCCACCGCTCACCTTGTACATGCAGATCTGGACTGTGTATCTTTGGTGAACTTTATGTAAAATGCCAGTATGTCATTCTGATATATGATCGTGTATCTCAAAAATGTATACTACTGTTCTCTCAACTTCTTGCGGGTGGAATAGTTCTCAGAGACTGTCTCTGAGAGACTGTCTCCTGGGTTATAATCCTCAGGTTGGCTTTAATAAAATTCCCTATTTCTTTCTTAGATTGACCATTGATTAATTTTTCATCAACAAGATGAATCCTACTTAAAGGAAGAAGAGAGACATTACTGAGCTGGATACGCAGTAATGGTCACAGTAGACATAACTGAAAGCTCTTATTTACCAGAAACAAAGTCAGCACAACAACCAAATTCGTTACCTTAACCTGAGCTTGTCAGCTGTATAAAGACCAGACAGCAAATATTTATACTGATAGTCATTACGCCTTTGGAGTGGCACATAAATTTGAAATGCTATGGAAACAATGAGGGGTTTTAACCTTTTTGGGACAGCCTACGAAAAATGGAAAAGAGGTTGCAGAGTTATTAAATGCTATACAACTACCAGGATAGTTGGTAATTATTTAAAACACCAGGGCATTCAAAATCTGACACTATGGAAGCTAAAGAGAATCAGCTTGTTGATGCTGCAGCCAACAGACAGCTTTAAAAAACTCATCCTCTGGCTTCCCTGGTGGCGCAGTGGTTGAGAGTCCGCCTGCCGATGCAGGGGACACGGGTTCGTGCCCCGGTCCGGGAGGATCCCACGCGCCGCGGAGCGGCTGGGCCCGTGAGCCATGGCCGCTGAGCCTGCGCGTCCGGAGCCTGTGCTCCGCAACGGGAGAGGCCACAGCAGTGAGAGGCCCGCGTACCGCAAAAAAAAACTCATCCTGTTCAGCCTCAAGAATGCCCACTGCTCTCTGTTAACCCTGCTAACCCAGTAAAAGATTTCCTTCTACAGGCTCAAGAAATTGCCACTAAAGAAGAGAAACAGGCACAAAAAGGGGGAATTTTTGACTCTGTCACACAAAAAAACTATAGTGCCTGTTGAGGCACAATTGCCATTACTCCAGAATGTACATTATTTAACTCATTGGGTATCTGAGAAGATAGTCTTATGGAGAGAACAATATTTTTGGAAATTTTCTCCCATGGTGGCTCATAAAGTATATACTCACTCTACTACATGCCCTAAATACAATTCTGAAAAACCACTTCATGGGTCACAAGGTCACTTGCCACTTCTTAAGGGACCCTTTGAGATATGACAATTGGACTTTGTCCAAATGTCACCATCTCAAGGATATAAATATATCTTCGTAATGATCTGCATGTTTTTACACTAGGTTGACGCTTTTCTCTGCAGGAGAGCAATGGCTTTAACAGTGGGTAAATTGTTATTGGAAAGGATAATTCCTGTTTGGGGAATTCCTTCCAAGTTACATAGTGACCAGGGAACTCACTTTACCAGACAAATAATTAAATCTATTTGTAACATTCGGCCAACAATGCAGCATTTTCACTGCGCTTATCATCCTCAATCTTCAGGACTGGTAGAAAGAAATAACAGCACTATCAAAACTCAACTGGCAAAACTTTCAGAAGCATTTAATCTCTCAAGGCCAAAAGCTTTTCTGCTAGGGCTTCTCAACCTTAGATCTTCACCTCTTGGTAAACATCAGCTGTCTCCTTTTGAAATAATAGCAGGATGGCTTATGTGACTGCATGAGGGAATATATGAACCGACCTTACTCAAGGGAGATATATTACATTGTTGTCAGGGTCTTATTGAGGCACTTAAAGGAAATGAAAGGTTGGTAGGTAATTTCTTTCACAGTGAGTTCTCAGGAGTCAAAGACCTTAAGGATCATGGATTATAACCTGGAGATTTTGTCTATTGGAAAAGACATCAGATAAAAAGATTCTTTGCAGCCACGTTGGAAAGGACCTTACCTGATATTATTAACTAATCCATGCACTGCCAAACTAAAAGGCATAGACTCGTGGATTCATATCTCTCATTTAAAAAAGTCCCCTCTCCAGTGGTTAAGAATCACCTGCCAATGCAGGGGACATGGGTTCGATCCTTGGTCCAGGAAGATCCCACATGCTGCGGAGCAACTAAGCCCGTGTGCCACAACTACTGAAGCCCACATGCCTAGAGCCCGTGCTCCGCAACAAGAGAAGCCAGCGCAATGAGAAGCCCGCGCACCTCAACGAAGAGTAGCCCCTGCTCGCCACAACTAGAGAAAGCCCACACGCAGCAGTGAAGACCCAACGCAGCCAAAAATGAAATAAATAAATAAATTTATTTTAAAAATAAAAATAAAAAATCTCCCTCTACCTGCATGGACTTCAACGCCTGTTTCTGACACCCAGCTTCAACGGACAGGCATCACCAAGCAAAGACGAGAAGAAAATGACAGCACTAGCAGACAGCTAACCCAAGAGTCCGGACCAGGCCTGTAACCCCCAACCTTGTCAATATTTTTGGACTTAAAAAAAAAAATTTTGTTTATGTGTACATTACCTATACTCTTTTTTTTTTTTTTTTTTTTTTTTTCCCCTGCATCGGCAGGCGGACGCGCAACCACTGCGCCACCAGGGAAGCCCTACCTATACTCTTGACCCCATTACGGTCACGGTCAACAAGCCCTTTCCCCTTTCCCCCATGTTTTCTTTAGTCTTGAAGCTTCTCCTGGGGTCTAGGTCTGGGCAGCCAAACAATGTTGTAGATAATGGTCATCAGCGGCGAGGGTCATTTCGTCGCTGGGAAGGCACGGCCCTGGCCCGCGGTGATGGTGGTTAGCAAGATGAACAAAGATGCGCAGATGAGAGCAGCAATTAACCAAAAGTTGATAGAAACTGGAGAAAGAGAACTCCTCAAAGAGTTACTGAGAGCTAAATTAATTGAATGTGGCTGGAAGGATCAGTTGAAGGCACACTGTAAAGAGGTAATTAAAGAAAAAGTTCTAGAACACGTTACCGTTGATGACTTGGTGCCTGAAATCACACCAAAAGGCAGAGCCCTGGTACCTGAGAGTGTAAAGAAGGAGCTCCTACAGAGAATAAGAACATTCCTTGCTCAGCATGCCAGCCTTTAAGATTGAATTAGATTGTGTTGTTTTGTGGTTTGATTTCTGAAAGTAAAACTAGCCATAAATTAGGAATCGATTTCCCAAAATGAAATCCATTTTTGTATGATGGTATACAGTTTTCAGTAATGATGTATACAGTTGTATTGATTTTTTTCCCTAAATGTGTTATTTTAATAAATAGCTCATGAATTAAAAAAAAAAAAAAGCTTCTCCTAATTTCTCTGTTGTCTTGCATCTGTATAGTTCACTGTCATCCGTGGAAAGGCAATGTTATTGTACAAATGTCACAGTCTCTTGCCTCCTCTGGAAATTTTTCCAAATGCTGGATATGTCACCATTTCCCTACTGGGTCCTTTGTAAAATATAATGACCCCATAGTTGTGCCCATAACCAATTTTACCACTGTGCTTCACTTTACTGTGACTCACAGAAAAGAACTCTCAGATCACTTACCACGTTCATATCTTTACCCAGTCTTCTCCTGTCCCTTGCTTCTTCCTGACGCCACTAGAAACAATCCCAAAGGACACTGGGGGGCCCACATGCAACCAATCTGATGCTTATGGCCATGATATTAGTCAAAATGTCTTCACAAAACATTGCAATTTGCAAGGTCAGTGCCACGTATTTCTCTTCCCCATCCTCTACACTATACTTACTGACAACTTGTTATGATAAGGCTGATAGCAAATATAATTCTCCTTTATGCAATGGGATTAGAACTTGACATACTTGGATTAACGGAGGGCTCACTCCTCTTCCTACTTGTAAGGTCAATTTGACTGATTGGAAACTCCCATATACTAACACATGGTTAGAAAACTTTGGTTACATACCTTCCAAAAAAGACTCAACACCGGGAGTACTATGTGCCTCTAAAGGATTTATATTTGTTTGTGGGTGTGATAACTGACCCTGGGCACATGAATGTTTAGACAGTTGGAGAATGGGAGGAAACTGCCTGCTGGGATATTTGACTACTCTATTTACTATCTTGAAATTGCTCACTGGCTCAAACTCTAGCCCTGATGATCACAGAAAAAAACAAAAACCCAACAAACCATAAAACCCTCTCATTAGTTGAAGACTACCCTGATGAGGATCCCTCTGAATATGAAGGTAACAGCTGTGGCCATTCTCAGGGATGTGACCTCCCTGCAGGATTCAGAAACCAATATAACCACCGCCTCAGGGTTTGGGGCTCTTGGCTAGGAGTTGGTACCACTGACCTAGAAGTGATGATGAGAAATCTTACCCAAACCATCAGTAGGATTGCCAGAGCCTCTGCAAGAGCTATTAGGGACCAACAAAGATCTCTAGACTCTTGCTTACGTGGTACTTGACAGACGTATTGCTTTAGATTATCTCCTTGCTGCCCAAGGAGATGTCTGTGCTGTTGTTAATACTGCTTGGTGTACTTGGATCAATACTTTCTCTCAAGTAGAGCTTGAAATTAGTAAACTGTAACCTTACAAAAAGTCCTTAAAGGGCCCTCTAACTTTGTGCCCAGAGTTCCTTTTTTTTTTTTTTTTTAATTTATTTTAAATTATCTTTGGCTGCTTTGGGTCTTCGCTGCTGCGTGTGGGTTTTCTCTAGTTGCGGCGAGCAGGGGCTTCTCATTGCAGTGGCTTCTCTTGCTGCAGAGCATGGGCTCTAGGAACGCGGGCTTCAGTAGTTGTGGCGCACGGGCCTAGCTGCTCCGCAGCATGTGGGATCCCCCCAGACCAGGGCTTGAACCCGTGTCCCCTGCACTGGCAGGCAGACTCCCAACCACTGCACCACCAGGGAAGCCCGTGCCCAGAGTTCTTAATTTTAGTTTTTGTACTATTGTTAGCTGGCTTCCCTCAGAAATAGGCAGTTTTTATCACTCTGCTTTCCAGACAATTGTCATTGTCATAATATGTATTATTAGTTTTTTTCTGGCTATCAAACTATTCATGACATGTATCTGCTTGCTTTAAGTCTACTGCTAATAGCACAGGTAAAATGCTTATGTGACAATTTGATATAATTGATAATACGTATAACCTGTGTCTTCCAATCAGCATATATCTCTCTGCCTTTTCACTATATCTCATTAACCACCACAGTGTAGATAACTAGGCAAATCTATATACATAAAAAAAGAGGCCTAGCACCGAGGGACGTGAGGGATCCAGAGCAGGCAGCAAATCACTTGGAATCAAGGGACAAATATTTTTTTTTTTTTTTTTTTTTTACCTTGTTTGAAACTAGCCCATATGCTATATAAGCAGACACCATGAGCACAGCTTCAGTACTACTATTCCTCCTCTTACGACCACCAAGACCAGGGTTCAGATGGGACAAATATTTTAATCATTAATGCTTTCTATCAAAAGATTTGTGATCAAAATGGGAAATGATGGGGAAATTTTTCACATATTGAGGTATAGGGAAGTCATTTTGGCTTATACATGGTTCACCCTGAACTTTGTGTGAGCTAAAACAGCTTGACTCATGGCCTGTCAAACGCAAACAGCACATCTATTTCAACAATTAAAGCAAAGAATGTCCCTTTCAAAGATAAGGATAAATAACTCCCTTCCTATGGCATGCATGTTAACATTCCCTTGAAGACAAAGTTCCCTTCCCAGACATCAGGGTCCTACTGTCTCACTGTATACATACTAAATTTTTCTCTTTTGAAAACTTGAAGGAATGTCCTGTCAATTTGATGTATATTCTTTTTTTCTGGTGAGGCAGGAGACTGCTGAAAACCATGCTTCGATGGAGCAGTCCTCAGAGCTACTGAGAGGCTCCTCCTGGGTTATTTGTCCTCAGCTTGGCTCGACTCAAACTCTTTTCTTTATTATTGATTATTGATTATTTCCATTGACAATTCCAAAGGACTCCAGGTCAGTAGAGGACAAAGTAACATTAGTGCCTCCTAAGAAGATGCAATGGGAAATAGACAACATCAGTTATGTAGTGTTATAGCCCAAAATGTTCAACCTAAATCCAGTCATGAAGAAACAGACAGACAAATCGAGATGGTGGGACATTCTGCAAGAAAACTTACCTGGACTCTTAAAAAAAAATCAAAGGGCTTCCCTGGTGGCGCAGTGGTTGAGAATCCGCCTGCCGATGCAGGGGATACGGGTTCGTGCCCCGGTCCGGGAAGATCCCACATGCCGCGGAGCGGCTGGGCCCGTGAGCCATGGCCGCTGAGCCTGCGCGTCCGGAGCCTGTGCTCCGCAACGGGAGAGGCCACAACAACAACAACAACAAAAAAAATCAAAGTCATGAAAGGGAAAAATAAAAGGCAAAACTGTTCTAGGCTAAAAGATAAAAGAGATATGACAACCAAATGCACTGGGGGGTCTTTGATTAGATCCTGGAGTTTTTAAAAAGCCAGTTAAAAGAACACTATTTGGACAGTTTCAGAAATCTGAATATAGGAAGTGTACTAGATAATATTATTATTTCTAGTTCCTGTTGGGTGGGAAAATGGAATTTTCTTGGTTAGGATAATGGAATTTTGTTTATGTAGGTAAATGTCCTAAATCTTAGGAGATACTTTTTAAAAAAATATTGTTAGGAGTGAAGTGTTTAATGATTGCATTTCACCTTTCAAATAGTTGAGCAAAAAATTTTTAAGTGTGTGTGTGTGTGTGTGTGTGTGTGTGTGTGTGTTTAATCCAGAGAATCAGGGCCACTATGAATGATATAGAATAAGGGGTTGGTAATAGGGACTAGATGTCATGCAATTGTGGGTGCTGGTGGAACAGACTGTGCAAGCCCTCTATACCTGCCAGTAGTTGGAAAGGAGAGATGGAGATGAAGTTGGGGAGAACAAGAACAAACTGGAGCTCACATCTGTCTCCCACCCTCCCCAACTTCAATGATGCAGGTGACCTGCAGGGGAACTGGTGTCCTTATCACAGACCTGTACACATACTTGGCCTGGGACTCAGAGAAACAAAAGGAGGAGACCTAGCAGGAACCAGGGAGGCTACGGGTCCGGGTGCTGCCCCCAAACCAACAAGGCAAGTTAGCAGGTCAGTGACAACCACATGCCAGCTACAGCAGAGCCTGAGGCCTTTCATCAAAGTGCAAAGCATAAAAAAATGCCTGCTCCCTCCAAATCTTGAACGAATTAACTTTATTGCCAACCTAACTTGGAACCACTCAGGGGAGAGAATTCTAGGAAACTTGGTTCCAGCTAAGTTAAGGTGACACATTACCAAGTAGAGTGTGTGTGTGTGTGTGTGTGTGTGTGTGTGTGTGTGTGTGAGAGAGAGAGAGAGAGAGAGAGAGGGATAAAATGTGATAAAATATTAACAGTTGGTGAATCTAGGTAAAGAGTGCTGAAGTTTTTTTGTAGATTTGAAATTTTAAATTAAAAATTGGAAGTGGAAAAAGGCACCAGGCCCAGATGGCTTCACAGCTGAGTTTTATCATAGGAAAATGTAGAAAAGTCCCAATCCATTTTACTGGCATATTCTTAGTACTAAAACATAATTTTTTTTTTTAAAAAAAGGAAAACTATAGACCATTTTCACTTTTGGGTCTCCCCCCGACCCCCAGGAATAAGAGATTTTGTCACTAGGAATACAGTCAACTTAATTCATTACATAAACACATTAAAGGAGAAAAAACATGGATAATTTTTAACCAGAAAAAATATTATTTAAGCATTGAGTGAGTGCCTATACCATGCTATACACATTAGGAAAGCTATAATGGTTTGTACAATAGAGCTTCTGCCCTTCAGAAACTCACAGGTTTCTTGTAATTGAGTGTTCAACCAATCAGAGGATGTAGAGGCTGAAATTGGGTGCTAAAGTGAAAACAGTTACATTCCAAATGGTGTGGCCTGATGAGGGCAAACGAGAACTCAGGGCTGAGACACTTGAGCTTAGAAATGAAATTTGAGCTCCTAGCCCTTTACAGACAGGAAAACTGAGGCCCAGAGAGGAGAAGAGACTTATTCAAGTTCATAGATTGCCCATCCAGCCAGGTCAGCATCTACTTTAATTCCACAGATCTGAAAAGCAAGGGACTAGCAGAGACTATTTTCTAAAACCAGGCTGACCTCACCACCTGCAGGTAGCCAGCAAGAACAGCAGGGCCCTGAGGGCCAGGACGAGGGTGATGGCATCTGTATTTTTCCTTTTGCCCCAGGCTCCAACATGGCTCAGCACGGCACTGTTACGATTCCTGGTTTTGTTTAAAATTTTGATATTTTACTCACTATGGAATTTTTGGCCCTAATTTTGATTTTTAAAATATATTGCATCAAACTATTATTTGTCTTGATTACTGAGGTTTTGGCACCCACCTCTTATGCTGTGCACCCTAGACTAGTACCTCATTTGCCTCCTGTTCCCATCACCTTATACTCCTAAAACTGGGAATCTTCAACCTCATCCTCATTTCCAACCCCCCCAACCCAGCACTGGCATCTCACCAGGGGACCTCACCTCTTCTGTAAGACCGCAGATAAGAACACCCTCCCTCCCTCCCTCCCTCTTCCTTCCTTCCTTCCTTCTTAGTTCCTTTATGCCAGGTGCTAAGTTGACAGGGGGTGTCTTTGCTCTTAGGCAGTTGTCAGGTAAGGAGGCATCCAGAAAATGCAATAAAGTGTTACAAGAGCTTTAAATGGCCAAGAGAAGAAGGATTGCGTCGGTGCTCATGGGAGGAAAAGAATCTGGACGGTTCTGTGCCAGTTCCCATCCATACCTGCTGCCTCATCTATGTCTGAACCACAAATAACAAGTTATCAAGTGCTATGTGCCCAGCAATATTCTACAAGCATTGGTTTATTGGATCAATAGACACCCCTGTGATAGAGGTGCCACTTTTACCTTCATGTCCAAATGAGGAAACTGAGGCTCAGAGAGGTAAAGTCATTTACTCAAAGTCCCACAGCTGGTAAGTGGCAGGGCAATGATTCCGTCTGAGGTCTGCCTGACTCATTGCCCATTCTTGTAATCATTGGGCCATATTTGTTTATTCAACAAATATTTTTGTATTCTGACTACGTGACAGGACCTGTTTTAGGTGCCAAAATATGGCAGTGAAGAAAATTATTAAAAATCCCCTCCCTGGGCCTCCCTGGTGGGGCAGTGATTGAGAGTCTGCCTGCCGATGCAGGGGACACGGGTTCGTGCCCTGGTCCGGGAGAATCCCACATGCCCCGGAGCAGCTGGGCCCGTGAGCCATGGCCGCTGAGCCTGTGCGTCCGGAGCCTGTGCTCCGCAACGGGAGAGGCCAAAACAGTGAGAGGCCAGCGTACCGCAAAAAAAAAAAAAAAAAAAAGATTGTGCAATTTACTGTATATAACTTTTACTTAAATAAATATATAAATAGTAATAATAAAAGATCAGTCTAGCTCCTGTGTAGAGACTACCATAGTGGTCCAGACAGCAGAGAAACTATTTGGGAGGCTGTGTCAAAGATGGGGGTGACGGGGAGGGAGGATCAACCTGGGGGAGCCACAGGTGGATTGAAATGAGAGAAAGAGGGGTCTTGAGGGTGAGCTCTGGTGGACCAACTGGGTGGTGGCACCAGTGACAGAGATGAGAGGTCTGGGAGAGGAGCGGGACCGCTGAAGCCCTGCCCAGTCCGCATTTCCTGGGGTCCTGCAGAAGTTGAATTTCCCTTCACAGCGGCATCCTGGTCACCACCAGGGGGCAATGGGTTCCTTTGTGACTGGCACAGCAGCCTGAATCCTGGAGAAGAACTTGTCTGCCCCTGGGAGCAGCTGTGGAGCATGGTGCCCGGATGGCCTCCAAGCCACCAGGACACTGTGCCCCTTGCAAAAGAATCTTGAAGGATGGGGAGGGAAGGAAATCTACTTCTCCCATCATACCCCTTTCTCCCTAGATTTTATTAGTCAATCTACCTGTCTGACTCCTCAGCTCATCTGTGGCTCGAAAGCAGGGCAGGGCCTGGAACGGGCTTCCAGAGTATACGTTGGATGAATGAAAGAACGAATGAGTGGGTGAATCTAAGGTGGTAAGACCATAGCATCTCCATTAATCCATCTGGTGTTTTAAATGTGGATTCAAGTATGGGCACTGCCACTTATGAGCTGTGTGACCTTGGCAACCATCTTAAACTCTCTGGGCTCTAGTCTCCTCACCCAGTTATCAAAGTTATTGAACAGATTCAGTGATAGGATGTATGTCAGTCCCTTAGCTTAAAATCTGCACCTAGTATACACTCAATAAAAACAAGACGATTTTTGTGTGTGTGGTTTAAAAATGTGAGTACATGCACACGTGTGTATTTAATTATATCTGTTTGAGTAGGCTATACCATAAATTGTGAGCTAATGCCAGGGGTGAAAATGGGAGAACAAGGTAAAATTTTTTCATTTTGTACTTAATATGTTTCTGTAGTAGAATGTTACATTAAACATGTTACAAAATTTAAATGAAAAAATCCAATAAACATATGAAAGAATACTCAACATCATTTCTTATTAGACATAAGGGAGATGCAAAACAAAACCACCATGAGTGAACCCTATTCACTACCAGATAGGCTAAATTAAAAGGCTTGACCAAACCAAATGTTGGCAAGAATGTGGAGCAACTGGAACTCTCATACATTGTTGGTAGCAGTGTAAATGGTACAGCCATTTTGAAAAAATGTTTGACAGTTTCTAGTAATAGGCATACTTACCCTATAAACCAGAAATTTGACTCCTGGCTATGACCCAGTCAGCAGGAGAAAAATATATGTCCACAAAAAGACTTGTATGCAAGTGTTCACAGCATTTTTATTTATAATAGCCGAAACCTGGAAGCAACCCAAATGTCCATCAACAGGAGGATGGGTAAACACTTTGTGGTATATCCATACAGGGGAATACCACACAGCAATAAAGGAATGAACTACTGATAGAAATAACAACATGGATTAATCTCGGAAACATAATGTTGAACAAAAGAAGCCAGACACAAAAGAACATGTGTTGCATTGTTGTTTAATTCCGTTTATGTGAAGTTCTAGGATAAACAAAACTGACTTATGGTGATAGAAGTCAAAATAGTGGTTACCTTTGGAGGAATGTGGACTGGCACAAGAGAACATTCTGGGGTACTGGAAATATTTCGTATCTTGATCTGGGTGATGGTTATACCCATGTATACATGAATAAAAATTCATCAAGCTGTGCACAGATGTTCACAGCAGCTTTAACTGGAAACAACTCAAATGGCCGTCAATAGGTAAATGGATAAAAAACTATGGTACATCCACACAGTGTAATACAAGACAGCAATAAAAAGGAATGAACTATTAATACACACAACACCATGGATGAATCTCAAAATAATGATGCTGAGTTTTTTAAAAAGTCAAACAGAAAAGAGTAAAATGTATGATTCCATTTATATATAAAATTCTAGAAAATGCAAACTAATCTATGGTGATGGAAATCAGATCAGTGGTTGTCCGGATGCCTGGCAGGTGGGAGAGGAGGGAGGAATTACAAAGGGCCAGAAGGAAACTTTTGCAGTTGATGGGTATGTTTCTTATCTTTATTTTGGTGATGGTTGTACAGATGTATGCATATACCAAAAATTGTCAAATTGTATGCTTTAAATGTGTGCAGTTCATTATACTTCAATAAAGCTGTGAAAACATTAAAAAAAACTCATTGGGAATTGTGCATCTGACATATGTAAATTAGGCTTCAAGAAATAAAAAAGAAGAAAAGAAACTGTACTTCTGACCCTGTTTCCCAGATTGGCACTTCCAGCCTCATCTGGGTCCCACGGGATCCTTCTTTCTCACCTGAAGAAACGCCCAGAGAATTTCAACAAATCAGCGCTCTGCAGCTCAGCTGGTGCCCCTGGGATGCATGGCTCTTTACAGCAAATCTGTTCCATCCCTCACAGCCCAGCTTAAACCTTACCTCCTCCACCAGGAAGCCCTCCTGCCTTGTGCCACAACCTCCCAGTTCAGGGCTTCCCAGACCTTTGGCTCAAAGCTCTATCATGTTACCTGCTACTGTCCACCTTGTACCAACAGAATTAGAATCCAGCGTAGACCACCTATCTTCCACACGAGATGCTGACAGTCATCACGAGAGCAGCTACCATTTGATGGGCATGCCAGGCCCTGGGCCAAGCACTGTATGTACTTTGCTGATCTCATTGCCTCCCTACAACAATCCCTACAGTGATAGGGATTATTAGCTCCATTTCACAAAAACTGAGGCCCGGGATGGTAAGAGCCAGTTGGAGCCAGTCCTCATGGCCATAGGAAGGTTGAAGAATATCTAGACTCCACTCCTGCTCACCTCGAGGGCAGCCACGGGCTTTCCTGGTGGGCAGAGAGGGAAGATTTGGCATCTTGGAAGTTCTTCAAAGTGACAGGAAGACAGCTTAGAGGGAGAAAGTCTCCCTGTACTTTACTTTTATTTATTTACTTTTTTAAAGGAAGACTTTATTTAAGACTACTGCAATAGGAGTTATGACTATTGCAGTAGAGGAGAGAGATTGGGCTCAATTCCTGCAGGTTACTTTATTTAAAAAAATTTTTTTTTAATTTAAATTTTAAATTTTATTTATTTATTTATTTTATTTCCCTGCAGGTTACTTTAGGCCTTTTACCTTAAAGTTTTCCAGAGTGGGAAATCCTTGAAAAAAGTAGGCAGCATGGGTAGAGAGCAGGCACAAGAAGGCCTTTTCTAGGGGCTTTGCATTCTTATTAAACTGCCTCACATTTATAGACATGGGCCTTTGGCAGAGGGGTGGAGCAGGAAGGCTCCTGATTAAGGGGCTCAGACACCTTGGTTCTGCCTGGCTTTGCCAGTGGCTAGTTGGGGAGCAGTGAAAATTTCTGTGTGTCAGCTTACCCATCTGTCAAATGGACCCAGTTTTGTCCTACCAGTGGGGAGTAGAGCTGTGGAGTGAAGGAGACCCGAACTGGAAAGCTGGCTTCCCGACTTCTCACCCTTGTTACTGACCTCACCTCTCTGAGCCTGCGTTTCCTCATCTGCAAAATGGGGATAATACTAGTGCAGCCCTCGTGGGACTGTCACGGAGATAACACATCCAAAGTCCTGGCCCCTTGCCAGGCACGTAGGGGTCACTTGGTGTCATGCCGATGTCACTACCATCATTATTACTAGGTATCAGTGCTAACGTCAGCTTCACTCCCTCACCAGGGAAGGTTCGAGCCTAGTTAGTGAGACAATGTATCTTAAAACCACCTCGAAAACTGGTCGGTACTTCTGCAGTCAGCAAGATCCTCTCCACAACCGTCTGGGCAGCAGAGGGGTCTCAGCCCCGGAGATGGGGGCAGGGGAGGATTTTGCTCCTGTGTAGGACTGGCCATCTCGGTGGAATGCTTGGCGTCCCTGACCTTGAGGTACTAAATGTCAGTAGACCTCCTCCCGCACCTCCACGGACACCAGACATAGTAATAATGAAAAACACCCCCTTACGCATATTTCCAAATGCCCCCTGGGAGGAGGTACCACCCCTGCCACTGCCTCCTCGCCCAGAGCTCCCTGCACGAGTGCGCAGGTCAAACCTTTTATAAAGGTGTCTGGTGGACGGGGTGACGCGGCCTGTATCCAGCCCATGCTGCACTTGCCAAGCCGGCTAGGGCCCTGGCACGAGACTGCCCTGGCCTGTTGTCACTGGACTTTGCTAATTCTCACAGAGGTGCCGAATGGGGTAGGATGGTGCAGTCCTGAAAGCTCCCTGCCCCTGGGTCCCTGACCAGTCCTTACTCATGCATGCATTGGCGGGGCCCACACCAAAGTCAAGCTCTGGGCTCTCCCCATTAAAGCTCTCTCCCCCTCCTCCACCCACCCTCCTCTTGGGTCTCCTCTGTTCCTCCCTGTGCAATGGCTTCTGTCCTCCAGGCTGTGCCCCCCATGAGGATGTCTCAGTCAGCCCTGACATAGTCAGGCACTCAGAACCCAGGATTATTCTCATTCTATCTGGAAGACCCAGAGGACAAAAATCAGCAAGACTTAAGGGAGGTCTTCCCTGGTGGCGCAGTGGTTGAGAGTCCGCCTGCCGATGCAGGGGACACAGGTTCGTGCCCCGGTCCGGGAAGATCCCACATGCCGCGGAGCAGCTGGGCCCGTGAGCCATGGCCACTGAGCCTGCGCGTCCGGAGCCTGTGCTCCGCAACGGGAGAGGCCACAACAGTGAGAGGCCCGCGTACCGGGAAAAAAA
>NC_041222.1:217513-261966 GCF_002837175.3 Physeter macrocephalus
CGCGTCCGGAGCCTGTGCTCCGCAACGGGAGAGGCCACAACAGTGAGAGGCCCGCGTACCGGAAAAAAAAAAAAAAAAAAAAAAGACTTAAGGGAGAAGGGAAGGAGGGCCAGACTGAGGTGGAGGTGGCCCCACCCCGAGAAGCCCCGCCCAGCCTCATCACAAGCTTAATCCCTTGGAGGGCTGGGGAGTCACAGCCAACTCTGCCATCCGGGCCAGGCTCTGAGTCACCAGTTGGTGAGAGGCAGCCTTGGCCCAGCAGGAAACCAAGCTTGACATGGAAGGGGTTGGGCGGAGGTTGGTGGAGCCTGAAACCCCTCCTGGCTGATCTTGGAGGAACTGGGGATGGCTATCAACGCTGGCTCAGCAGCCAACATCTCTCCAGGACTTGCCAGGAAGTCAGGAACTGGCCAGGCTTAGGGTCCCTGCGCTTGGGGGCTCTCACTCTGGAGGGTGGGGTGAGATGGGAGTGTAGATTTGTGCACAAGTCACCATGACACAAGGGGCTCCTGACAGGGGACACATGACAGGCACGTGGTGAGTGTCGGGGGGATGCTGGCTGCTACAATCATTTCATCAGGGCAATTTGTCACCATGTGTCAAAAGCCTCAAAAGGAGATTTATACCAGGCATTTCACTTCTAGAAATATATCCTCAAAAGATGATTAAGAAAATGTGTCCAGTCATAGGTAAATAGTTTTTTGGGTCATACAATGGAATATTAATTATACGGCCATTAAAATTAGTAGAATAAACAATTTATTCTTCAATTTATTTATTTGTTTATTCAATTCTTTTTAAATTAATTAATTAATTTATTATTATTATTTTTTGGCTGCATTGGGTCTTCATTGCTGTGTTCAGGCTTTCTCTAGTTGCAGCTAGCAGGGGCTACTCTTTTTTTTTTTATAAATTTATTTATTTATTTTTGGCTGCATTGGGTTTTTGTCGCTGTGTGCGGGCTTTCTCTAGTTGCAGCTAGCGGGGGCTACTCTTCATTGTGGTGCGTGGGCTTCTCATTGCGGTGGCTTCTCTTGTTGCAGAGCATGGGCTCTAGGCACGCGGGCTTCAGTAGTTGTGGCACGTGGGCTCAGTAGTTGTGGCTCGCGGGCTCTAGAGTGCAGGCTCAGTAGTTGTGGCACATGGGCTTAGTTGCTCCGCAGCATGTGGGATCTTCCCGGACCAGGGCTCGAACCAGTGTCCCCTGCATTGGCAGGTGGATTCTTAACCACTGCGCCACCAGGGAAGTCCCTCACATGACATTCTTAAGTGAAAAACAAGTGGGTGAGTAAATAGTGGGCATAGTGTCTGAGAACTAGATGAACGCATGGGATTGGGTTTGGAGGGATGGTGGTGTTTAGCATGCTGTATGATCGTTCTGACACTGGCAGAGCCGTGTGTGGGCCCTATCTTCACCTCTTATTTGTTGTGTGACCTTGGATAGGTCACTTCACCTCACTGAGACTGAATTCTCTTTCCTTTAAGATGAGCGTCCCCTCAAAGGGCCTCCTTCACAGAACTGTAGTGAAGATTCACCGAGGCAGAGGGTATAGAGCCCAGAGCTGGGCGCAGCATGAGCCTGCAAGGAATGGGAGCTTTTGTGGTCTTCATCGTCTAGCTGTTATTATTTCTCACTCCCTGCCTATTTGCTGGCACTTCAACACCCCCTCATCTGACTTTGGTGCTGTTGGGTCCATCTGGGAGTCATGACCTGTGGAGGTGGTGAGCACCCGTTTCTGGAGGAAGGCAAGCAGAGAGACTCTGTAGAAAGAACCACGCTATCAAATGGGGAGTGAAGTGGGTGTGGCCACGGCAGGCATGCGCATAGGCAAGTCTACGAAAAAGCCTGCTGAGCCCCATTCCCCTCTGGTGCCCACGACTCACCCAAGCTACCATTATGTCTGACACTAGGGATGTTGTGTTGAACGAGGACATTCCCTGTCCTCAAAGAGGAAGAGCTATTTAAATGAGTAATCACACACAAAATAATTATGAATGTGCTGTGACTGTGGCTGTGACGGAGGGAGTACGCGGCAGTGGGAGAGGTGGGGAGCTGAAGGGCCGTTTTGCTGAGGTCTGAAGGATGAACGGTGCAGGTGGGGCAAAACGGGGAAAGGGAATCAGTGTGTGTGGAAGCCGGGACGTAGGATGGACCGTGGCTAGTTTGAGGATGTGAAAAGTCAGTACAGCGAGAGGAGGGCAGGGGGACAGAAGAGGTGCTGGCAGGAGCCCTAAATGCCATGGGGAGGGTCTGACTTTCTCTCCAGGACAGTGGGAGCCACAGGTTTTATTTTTGGCCGCGCGGCTTGCGGGAGCAGGATCTTAGTTCCCCGACCAGGGATCGAACCCGTGCCCCTTGCAGTGGAAGCGTGGAGTCTTAACCACTGGACCGCCAGGGAAGGCCCAGGCACAAAAGGTCTAGAAGCAGGGGAATGGCATGGTCATCTTTGTGTTTTCGAATCCAGCTGGCTGCGCAGCAAGGAACAAATGGGAGGCTGGAGGCAGGGAGGCCGAAAGGGCTGGGCATTCAACCAGGTTGGTAGTCACGGGGCCTGGACTTGGGTGTGGCGAGGGAGCTGGCCACCGGAGGAGCAAGAAAGGACTTTAGCTGCCGGAGGCCAGGTGACAGATGGAACGCACTGTAAGCTGCATCTCCTTCCATCACTCAACAGTTAATAAAGAGGGGAGGTCCGGGCGGGGTGCCAGGGTCCCTTCCGAACAACGGGCCATGCCAACTGGATAAACAGTGGTGGACACATGATATTCCTTAAAAACAAGATCCTGATTCACTCACACTCCCTGTTGTTTACCAGAGGTGTTTGTTTTTTTTCTCCTGGGCTATTTCAGGTCTGACAGGTTTGTGGGGAGGGAAGAGTTGGGGCTCAGAGCCAGCTGGGAGGAAAAGGGACTAACAGGGCAAGGAAGGGACATCCCCCTCCTTACAAGACCAGGAAGGAGCCTGGCCTGGGCCCAACTATATGTTCTGGGGCAAATCCCTTCCCTTCTCCAGGCCTTTGTCCAAACTCTGGCTCTGATCTTCTGGACCCTCCCTTTCAAAGTAAAGTATTATTCTTCTTCACCTTTGGGTTCTTGTTTCTAAATGTGCTTTAGGGTGGGATGGGGTGGGGCAGCCCTGCAGGGAGGCAGCTTGGCAGAAGCCACTTCCTGAAGGACTGATGAATCAGGGTCTGTAGGTGGCATCCTTGGCCTGGGGGTTGGGGTTGGGGGCGGGGTGGGGGGGGAAGGCAGGCCCAGCATGTTGGCTGGGGCGGGGTGGGGGTCGGGGGTTGGGGGGAACCTTCCCTCTCTGCTCCAGATCTGGACCATTCCTATCCTTTGCCAACATGCCTGTTATCTTCCACCAGGCTCTGGGGCCTGGGCCAAGGAAAGGGTGTGGGAGAGCCTGGTGGATAGAGATGGCACCCAGAGCCCTAGAAAAAGAGCAGAGACACCCCCCCCGCAACCTGCCCCTGCCTTGCAGAGTTGAGAAATCCTTCCTATAGAAAGAGCTCTTAAAAGTTAATAAGAAAAAAGATAGACCTTCCAATAGAAAAGCAGAGGATATGAATAATAATAATAACCACCCACAAATAGCCAATCAATGTATGAAAAGATTCTTTAGTTTATTCAAAACTAAAAACTGAACACTGAAACAGCCTCAAGTATAAGGGCGGGGGTTCCCAACCTTTCAGAGTTGAGAAACTCTCCTGATGTCTAACTTCCTGGGACCCTTTCCTCTTCCTTATATGGTGCTGATGACTATAATCATTTTTCTTTCCTTTAAAAAAGAAATCATTCTTCCCCCACCCAAAGATCATAGCTGGCCTGGCCTGATTTATTACCTTAAAGTAGTGGAGAGTAGAGAACTTTTAAAGAATTTTACGATCTTCCCAGAATAAACTTAGAAACCCCACGTTCTGGATGCTTGGGGAGCCTCCCATCTTGTCCCACCCATCCATGGCAGGGGACCCTCTCTCTTCTTCCTTGCAGGAGTCTGGGAATAGCCCTCAGGCCCTGGGGCCCATAAAGACTCATCGCCCTTGCCTTTTCTCACACTGTCACCTTTACCTGGCATGACCTCTCCATGCCCACCTATCTATCTAGTGTTTAAATAAGGATTGCTAAGTGCATACAATGGAATACCATCTTTTAAAAATCCTCACAATTGGCGATTCTTCTAACAAAGTAGTTGCGAGGACCCTGTGAGATGAGCCAGGGAATGTCTGGCGTGATACCTGGATATGGTACCCACTCCATAAATGGTAGCTATACCTGGGTCTTCATGGAGCAGACTTCTTGCCAATCAGGTCTCAAAGTGTCACCTCCTCCGAGAGGCCCTCCCGGATCACCTTCCTAGGTGGCACCCCCCACACCTGTCACTCCATCCCCTCGTCCTATTATATCATCTTAATGCTTAGCACTCCCTGAAGCCATCTTATTTGTTTATTATCTTTCTCCCTCCAGCTCTGTGAGCACAGGGATCTTAACTATCTTGTTTACTGACATACCCCCACCACCTACAATAGCGCCTGACGTAGCAGGTGCTCCGTATATTTGTTTTTCATTTTTATTTTAAAAATTTATTTAATTTTTTTGGCCCTGCTGTGCGGCTTGCGGGATCTCAGTTCCTCGACCAGGGCCACGGGCAGTGAAAGCTCGGAATCCTAACCGCTAGGGCACCAGGGAACTCCGTTTTTCATTTTTATGTTTTTATTATTTAAAAAAAATTTTACTTATTTATGTTTTGGCTGCGTTGGGTCTTCATTGCTGCGTGCGGGCTTTCTCTAGTTGCGGTGGGCGGGGGCTACTGTTCGGTGTGGTGCACAGGCTTCTCTTGTTGTGGAGCACTGGCTCTAGATGTGCGGGCTTCAGTAGTTGTGGCTCGCAGGCTCTAGAGAGCAGGCTCAGTAGTTGTGGCGCACGGGCTTAGTTGCTCTGTGGCATGTGGGATCTTCCCGGACCAGGGCTCGAACCCGAGTCCCCTGCATTGGCAGGCGGACTCCCAACCACTGCATCACCAGGGAAGTCCCTGTTTTTCACTTTTAAATCAACTTTATTGAAGTAGAATTTACACACAATCAAATGCACCCCTTTTAAGTTGTATAGTTTGATGAGTTTTGACAAATATGTACACCTGTGTAACCATCAAGGCAAAAACCATTTCCATTCATCTCAAAATTTTGGCCCTGATTTTTTTTTGCTGTCAATTCCCCTCTACCCTGCTACATTTTTGTGTGTGTGAATTGAACTAATCTTGAATTAGAGGGGACTGGCCCCAAGGTCTGGGGAGAGCTATTCACGTTTACAATGCCTTTCCACTACTACGATCTTGTTTGTCTCACATGTGAGGCCGTGGGTGCTCAGAAGGGCTAGGTGGTGACATGTGACAGAGGGTCTTCAAAGCCAAGAGGGAGATCCCCCTGGGCTAGGGGCCTGGCACGCTGGGAAGTGTGTGGGTGCTCCAGGCTCACAGGCCTGCGTGCACCATGGAGCCTGGCAAAAGGCTGGCTTGCGGCCCCACCTCTACCCCAAATGGCCCAGGCCTCGAGGCCAGCTGAGGAGATGCCCTGTGGTGCTCAGATGTCAGCTACCTCCATCTACCCACCTCCCAGAGCAGAGCAGGCCTTTCCAGTCCCTATAGTTTGGGCCATGGGAAAAAGGAAATAAGGCTAGCAGCACCACTGGTGGCTCAAAGAGAACCAGACACAGGATGTCAGCAGACTTGGCCTCTGGCTGGGTTCTGCCTCCACCTTGCTGTGTGACCTTGGCAAGTCACTTTCCCTCTCTGGGCCTCAGTTTCTGTCTCTGTAGAAGGAAACTAATAATCTCTGCCAGCTTGACTTCAACTCCACCTGATAATTCTCTGCTGCGTGAATACATTCTGCTCTTCAAAGCCTGTGCCTCTGCCTGTGCTTTCCCCGCTCCCTGGAATGCTGTTCCTCAGTATCTGCTGTCAAAATTCTGGTTTTTCCAACTTGTAGTTCTGGCACTACTCCTTCTGTGATTTTCCTCAAGACAGAATGTTCTGTTCCTTCCTCAAGTTTCTCTATGCTCTCGAGGGCAGGGACTGTAACGGATAGTAGAATGGTGGGTTCTGTCTACTGAGATGACCCATCGCGTGCCAGGTGCTGGGCTAATCACTCTGCTATCTCATTTAATCCTCACAACAAAGCATCATTATCCTCAGTTGACGGATGAGGAAACTGAGGTTCACAATAATGCCACTAGTCCTGGGTCCCAGAGCAGGTAGGACAGCTTGCATCCTCTCTTTTCATCCCCAGCATCTTGCAGAGGGCCTAGCAAGCAGGCATTTATCACTGGATGCATGAAGAGTGCCTAGATCAGCGGTCCCCAACATTTTTGGCACCAGGGACCGGTTTCGTGGAAGACAATGTTTCCACAGACTTGGCAGGGCGGTGCGATGGTTCAGGTGGTAATGGGAGTGATGGGCAGCAGCGGATGAAGCTTCGTTCACTCCCCCGCCGCTCCCCTCCTGCTGTGTGGCCCGGTTCCTAACAGGCCATTGGCCTAGATCACATTAGTCAACTTCAAACTTACCTTCTGTGGCGTTGACAGGACTGAAGCACCCGTGCTCAGTAAAGTTAATTTTTATTATCATCATTTTCTGCCTATGTCACACAGTAAGAGCTGTCCAATTACAGGGTGGGGCACACTGACAAGTTAAGTACTCAGTCACTGGAGTAAGCAAGCAGAAACTGGGTGACTCTGGGTATGCAGTACAGGAGGTCTGTGCCTCAGCAGCCAAAGGATGACCTCTGCTACCCCAGTCCATGATTTGGGGATCCCAGGGTTTAACCTGTCTCCCTTACCAGCTTGGGGGATAGTGTGGGTAGAATTGAAACACATTCCCCTGCTACCCGTGACCCAATCATGCCCAGCCCCGCAGGCCCGGTACCCAAAGTCCATGCTGGTCCGTGGGTTTTGAATCTGAGTCTTTTACAGACTGTAAAGTACTTTTTTTTTTTTTTTCTATTCCTGACTTGCCTTGTCTCACAAACCACTTCCCAACTGAAATACCCATATGCCGAGCCCGAGGAATGTCCGCCTGGCACTGGGACCAGGGGTGCCTTTGGGCCGGAGCCTTGCCTGCCACCTCCCTTTTCCCTGCACTATTGTGCAAGACAGGAGGGCACACCTTCTGGGGCAGGTCGGATCAAGGCCAGGGAACTTCCGGAGGGCTGGCGGCGGCGGGCGGGGCTGGGGGCAGGGGAGCAGGGGCGGGAGGAATGCGCCTAGGCGTCGCCTACCGGTCCCCTACGTCCTCCTCGGCGTGATTCTCTTCCCAAGCGGGTCGGGGAGGGGGTGACACTCAGGCTGGAGCCCCCCAGGCACTCCCGTTCTTTCAGATGCCCCCAGCAGCCCCATCTCTTTCTTCGTTTTGATCACGGTTCGGTGCGCCTCCCTCTGCGTCTCTCCTCGGTCTCCCTTTCTCCGACCTTCTCTTTGTTTCCGTCTTGCGGGCGGTCCCGGCATCCCCGGCCCCCTGCCCCGCCCGCCAGCCAGCCCGCCAGCCCTCCAGCCCGCCAGTCTGCCAGCCACCGAGGAGGGGGCGTGGCTCAGCTCCGGGGGCGTGGCCTGGCGGGGCGGGGCGGGGCGCGGTGGGGCTGCTGGGCCGCGAGCTGGGGCGCGAGGCGGAGGCGGTCAGCGGACCGACGCTGCTAGAGCTGAAGCGCGAGCCGGGCGAGGCCGCAGCCAGGGGCGGCAGGAGCGGCGGGAGCAGTGCTGGCCGTCTCCATGGCGCCAGTGGCGCCCGTCTGAACAGCGCGGGCAGCGGCAGGCGGCGGCCGGTTCGGGCCGCGGCTCTTACTCACCATGGGGGACGTGCTGTCTACGCACCTGGACGACGCCAGGCGCCAGCACATCGCAGGTGAGTCCCGCGCAGCGCAGCGCGCGCAGGGGGTCCGGCGGGGAGCCCCCGGCCACGCCCCCATCCCGGCCAGCCTGCCGGGGTCTCGGGAGAGTCAGGCCCCGGGCAGGGCAGGAGTGGCTGGGGACCAAGACTGTTGTCCACGCTTGTTTCTTCTACGTCTGAGCGCCCCTTTCCGGCCCCTTCTGAGGCCGCCCTTCCCCCTCCCGGGGGGACTCGAACTCCCACCCACCCCTTGGAGCCGGGTCTCGTCGGATCCCCCAACACACTACCGCAGCCTCCCCTTCACCTTGGGTATCCCCTCCCGGAAGCGGTCCAGGCCCACTCGGCCAGCGTGTCCTGACCTTCCCTAGCTGTCCCAGTCCCCCGCTCGCCCTGGCCCCATCCCCAGTACACGTGGCCGAGGCTTCCAGGGGATTTGGCCCATCAAGGCCTGAGACTGAGCCTGGGGAGTGGGCTTAGGATAGATGGGATACACAGGAGGGGTGGGTCAGAATCGCTGTCCTTGGACTCTGGCACAGCAGGGTGCTTCTGCTGGCAGCTTGTTTAGCGGGCTGGTCAGGGCCGGAGCCCAGCCTCCACAGCCCCCTCCTTCAGCCACCCCTGCACAGTGGCCACTTCTCAGAAGGGCAGCTGCCCCCTCACCCCTCCCTGGGGAAGCCCAGGGACTGCAGCAGGGTCCTGGGTTCCTCCTCCCCCAAACTCAGAGAGTAGAGAGAGAGGGTGAGACCCTCTGGCTGCCTGGGAAGCTCAGTTCTGCGTGAGGCTGCCTGGGTGGAACCCCAGCATCTGTTTCCCAGCCATGAGATCTTGGACAAGTCTCCTAATGTCCTGGCCCCTCACAGTTTTCTCCTCTTCGAAATGGGGTGAATGATTTCTTCCTTATTAATAGACTTAAGTGAGCTAACTCACATAGCTTGCTTAGCACAGCCTGGCATAGAGGAGACCCCAGTGCATGGGGTGCTGGTCCATGTTGGATGGAGGGGGAAGCCTGTGGAAAGAGGAGGCCGTTCCTCTTGGCTGAACCTGCCTTTCTCTGTCTGGTGGACCCAGAGCACGGTGTCCGCCTACACTTATCATGATGTGTTCTGCAGTTCTCTAGAGTTTCAGAAGCTGTGTTCTGCCACTCAGACCCCTGGAGAACAGGAACCAGGGGTCCCCTAACGCCGGGTTCCCACTCCAGCTGGGCACAAAGGTTTGTCCTGTGCCTGTGGTCCTGGGCTCACGGCCTGAGATCCCCCTTTGTGCCAGGCCTGGGCCCTGGGCCCAGTGGTGAGGGTGAAGAAATGAGTCAGGCCCTCTCCAGCGTCAGACCAGCAGGGGGTTAAGTCCTGGAATACTTGCTTGTAGGACAGGCCTGGACTCCGGGAGGAGGAAGGCCTGGGCGGAGTCTTCCTGTCCCCTCCCTGTTAGTGGCAGCCTCCTGGGCCTCTGTAACAGTCCATCCATTCACGACCTCCTGTTGGGGCCCCTCACCCGGCCTGGTGGGGGTGTGCTGCGCCTTCTTTGGTGGGGTTTTCCCTCCCTCCACACCCAGCTCTGGCTCTCCCCCTCTTTCTGCCTCCTGGGCTGAGAACTGCCACTTCACAGGAGAGGAGACTGAGGCCACAGAAGGTGAAGTGTCCTCTCCTGGACAGGGTTGGGTTTGTTTTGTGGATGCCAGGCTTGGTGGAGGAGGGCTGTGCCCACTCAGAGCCTGCTGGCCTCTTTCTTCTCAACACTGCAGTGCTATTAATAACCCTCCTTAAATACCTCAAATTCCTGGTCCGGACTCACCTGGGGAGGCTCCTGCAGTACCGGGTGGGAGGGGAGGAAACCAGCGAGCCTCCAGCCCCCTCCCACAGAAGGGAGCTGCCTCGGAAATCTCTGTTGTGGGGAATGGGGGCGTGCTTTGCCACCTCCAGTGATCCTCGAATCCTCCTCACCCCACCCACGGAGCAGCTAGAGCAGCCAGCACTTTTCTGCAGGACAATTAAAATTCCAGAGCCCTTCCGACCCAGGGACCCAGGGCCGCCCCATAGAGAAGTCAGCTGTGCTCCGAGGCCTGTTCCTGGTCGGGTTCTGTGGCTTGGCCAGTGGCTCCCCGGGATTTGCACCCGCCTTGAGGAGGTGAGCAGGTGAGTGCCAGCCTGCAAGTCCTGGCAGGGGTCAGGTGCGCTCCTGCCCATGGTGCTGTTTTGCTGTCACGGCGTCTTTCATCCTGGGATTTCAAAGCTCCTGGCAAGCAGGGGCTTGTTCTCGCACCAGCGGCCCCGTGGGGCTAGTGGCAGGATGATTCTCTTCCTTCTTTCATGAGGGAGTTTGTGTGGAGGAAGAACCCTGGCCTGGGAGCCAGGAGGCCTGCGTAACCTCAGGCAGCCGCTTACTTAACTCTCTTCAGTCTGTTTCTCACCGTGACTGAAAGGGTGTCTTCATAGTCTCTTCCGGCTCTGAGGGCCTAACCATCCCAAAGTTTCCCCACAAGTCTCCTCAGATTTGAGCCAGCTCAAGGTCCCAACACTGACTCCACGGCATGTTAGCTGGCATGACCTTGGGCCAGCATCTGAATCTCAGTGTTCTTATCTGTAGAATGGGAATAAGGCAGGTCAGAAACTTGGCCCAGTGCTTGGGGCATAGTAAGTGCTTAGCAAACAACTGCCATTATTATTGAGATTGTTCTTTACCCTCTGTTCTTGAGAGTGGCCAGGTGTTTGGAGTTTGAAGCAAGCAACTGTAGCTGTGGTTTAGGTCCTGTTTCTCCAAGGTTTGTCCAGTCTCTGGGGGGGTCAGGGTTGATGCTGGTTTCTGGGTTGCAAGAATCCACCTGGGCTTTTAGAAACCTTGATTACCTTCTGTGTTGGCATATGTGTGAGATGGATATGGGCTATCTGGAGTGGGTCCAGAGAGCAGTAAGGGGGGGATCCCATATGACAAGGAAAGAACTAAGACGTGGAGAGGTGGGGGGGAGGGTTAGGCCAACTCACACCTTCTACCTGGCACAGAGGCCAGGACAAGAACAAGAGTGGACGTGCCCGCTGGCTCCTAGCAGTGCTGTAAGAGGGGTTCTTTGCATATGGTCTGAGCCACATAAACCAAGATGGAGCAGGTGAGGGAGTGAGCTCACTGTTGCTCGAGGTATGCAAGTAGGGGCTGGGTGCCGTGCCCTCGGCAGGAAACCTGGCCCTGCTTGGTGTGGGTCAGGGGGATGGGGGCTCAGCCTCAAGGACGGACTTGAAAGACTCAATCATTGCTCCAGAAATTCTGTTGATCAAGATGAAATTGTGGGGGCCAAGGAGCCGCCCCCACCCCCAGCACACACATACACACAGTGCCCTAAGGTTTATTATCCGAGAGCGCTCGTGCAGAAGTTTGTCAGGGCCTGTGCTCCTCCCTTCTGCCGGCCTCACCTTTCCCCTTGCTAATTCTTTTCTTAAATAGCAGCTTTATTGAAACGCAGTTCACCTGCCAGCCAATTCACCCACTTAAAGTGTACCATTCAATGGTTTTTTGTATATTCACAGTCATGCAACCTTCCCCACAATCGATTTTAGAACATTACATCACCCATCAGAGAAACTCTCCACCCATTAATAGTCACCCCCGCTTCCCCCTCAGTCCTTCCCAACTCTAGGCAACCACTGCTAATGTCGTCTGATTGCAAAAGTAACACACACGCAAGCAATGTGGGAGTGGAAAATGAAAAAAGCAGAGCTCTTCCATCTTGCCTCCCTTCAATACCACCTGCCCAGAAGAAATCCCTCAAGATTGGTGTGTCACTGTTTCCAAACGCCCATCTCAGTGTACATACACATTTAACTCTGTTTATAAAAAGAGGTCCGATTATATGTTTCTGTGGTTTGACTTGTTTCACTCAGTATATTGTGGATACCCTTCCATGTCAGAACACGTGAGTCGGCCTTCTCCTTCTGTGGGTGGGTTTCTTTCTGTGCGTGGCGAGGTTTATTTACCCAGACCCCTGTTAACCGACGTTGGGTTGTTTCCAGTGTTTTGCCAGGAATCACGGTGCTGCCCGAACCTCCTTGCACATATCCTGCACCAGGTTCCGGTGTCAGAGGGGCCTCAAAATGGGACTCCTGGGTCACATTTTGATGTGTTGACACAGAGCCTCTGAAAAGGCTGTAAACATTTGACACTCCCTTCTGACAGCATGTGGTACTTCAGTACCAAGTATTATCACCCCTTTTGACAATCAGATATGAGAAAGGGGGTATCTTTTTAATTTATTGAACAGAATAATTAATATCTTTCCTCCAAGTTGATTTTAAAAACCTGCCTTTCCTCATTCGGGCAGTGGTTGAAGGTCCCAGGAGTTTAGGGGTGGAGGGGTCCGCATTTGCCCGCCCCCCCCCCCCCTTCTCCCCGCCCCCCCCCCCCCACCCAGGTGCGTGGCTTCCTGGATGCAGCCGTGGGCTTTGCCAGGAGCCCAGGCTGGCCGGAAGCAGAGCTCCCCCCTCAATCCCCGCCCCCCCCCGCCCCCCTGCTGCTGCCCTTAGCCAAGGTCTGGGTCAGCCCCTGGGGGTAAAGCGTCTGGGGATTCTGCCCTGCTCTTGTGTCATCTTACATAACGTGCTTTTGTTGGCGTTGACCCTGCCCTCCCCCTCCATCCAGCCTCCACTCGTCTGTTCCTTTCCCACTGCTGGGGCCTGAGGTCCGGCCTCGCCTGCTCAGAGCTGCCTCCCATCTCACCCCTCCATCCTTCCCACACACGCCGCCAAAGAGACCTTTCTAAACCCAAACTGGGCCATGGGCCTCCCTTCCTGCCGCCTGAGGAACGAGGGTTAGAGACAAAATTAGGAGTCACTCACCGCCATCCTGCAATAACTTTATTCTTTTGTGGTATTTCCCTTCTGTGTTTATTACACATTGCTGAGACCATGACTCAGTTTGTGCCTTGCTCCTTGCACTAAGCGATTCATAATAAACATCTCTCCCAGGTCATTAGACCCTCCCTGTAAGTGTCCTCCAAAGCTACATCTCGTTCCACCTGAGTCCATCCATGCAGACGTTTTTCTTAGCCTTTCCCCTAATGTAGGACATTGCCATGCTCCACTGTGACCAAATAGGTGGTTTTCAGGGGCAAACTGAGTCACTGTGTTTGTTTCCTTTCCGGCCCTGGTCAGCTTCCCTGCTGAAGACAGACTCATCCTCTTGCTCTACTCCCCCTCCCCACCCCCCAACCTGGGCGTTTCAAGGGAGGCCCCTTCCTGGGAGGCCCGGACACCTCTGAGCATCTTTCCTTGGGAGTGGGCTCAAAGGAGCTGCCGGTGAGCTGGGGACACGGACTGATGCCCATGGCGTCGCGGTGTGACCACGTAGGCCCTGCCGCTTCCCCAGCCTGCAGCCTGCAGGGAGTCCACTGATTTGTCTCCTGCCTGAGGATGGTAGTTGATGGAGTGCCCTGCCCCCGGGCTCTGAACCTGTAAGGTTAGCCGTTGTTTAACCGAACACTTACTCTGTGCCCAGCCTTCCTTTGTTTCTCTGCACCCTCCACCTCCCTCCCCAGCATTTTACAGGCCGTGGTTAGGGGCGCCCGGGCAGAGCAGGTCAGTGGCAGGGGTACAGCATGGAAAAGGCCCCAAACAGAGGCAGGCAGTGGGGAGAGGGAGCTGGGAAGGGGAGGGGCCGAGTGGGAGCTGCGGCATGTGTCAGAGTCTGGGTTGCACACAACTGTCCTCCCGTCGTTACTTGGCCGGACTCGAGTCTGCCTTTGGCCGGCCCTGCCCTCCTGCCGGCGCCCCCTCCTCCTCCGCAGGCAGAGCTCGTGACTCACTCCAGCCCGGGTCTCCTCGCAGCATCCTCCTGCGGTCGGTCGCAGAAATTCCTGAGCTGCTTTTCCTTCCCCTGCCCCACCCCCACCGACTTCCCTGCCTGAGGAAGAAGGGTTTTCTGTCGAAGGTGCTGGGCAGAGTCTGAAGGAAAGATGAAGGCAGATGCCTAGGTTTAAAACCCTCGAGGGTGGAGCAGAGCCATGCCCCTCTTCTGATAGAATCTTAGGGCCTGAGTCATAGAACACTGCAATCTTCTGATCTCCCAGATTTTAAAACTGGAAGAACAGGCAGTGCCCATCTGCCCATCCAGGGCACCTGGTTCCACCCCCTGGGAACCGTCTCGGTCTGGAGATGTGCTACCTCTGGCCCACAGAGGTGAAGGGACTGGCCTGGTGACACAGAGGATGGTAAGTTAGAAGGAAGCAGAGAGTCCAGAGGTCTGGGCAAGGCTGTGCTTTCAGACTGCTTGGGTGCGAGTCTGAGCTTTGCCACTCGATGGACCGGTGTTTGGGGACAGGTTGACCACCCTCTCTGAGCCTCAGTGTCTTCCTTCTGTTAAAGAGGATGAGAGTGCTGGCTTCTCAGGGCATAGAATCAAGAGTGACAGCCCCTGCACAGTGCAGCACGGGGCTGGTGAGTGGTGAGAACACAGCGTGTGGTAGCTCTTATCATGGACACTACCTGGAGGGAGATGGGCCAGGTCTGTCCTGTAGCCTCAGGCGCCCAGACCCCTGCCATGTGTTCCAGGAAGTTGGCATGCCCCAGGTTGAGGAGCACCAGCCTGTTGGCCTGGACATCTGCAGCAGTCAGCAGGCACCTGGAGGGTGGTGAGATGGGCTGTGGTTACACAGGAGAGTCAGTCAACAGCATTGCCTACTCTGTGTCCGATGTTGGGCAGCGCCCAGGAATGAAGGGGCAAAAGACAGATGGGAACACACCCACCCTTGTCTGGCCACGTGTCCAGAATTATTTGCTTGATCTGGGTCTCGAGCCTGGTCCTGTTGACTGTTTGCTGTGTGACTCTGAACCAATGGCTATGCATCTCTGTGCCTTTTCTTCCCACCTGTGACCCCCAAGACCAGTGTCTACTTATGGGAGTTCTCTGCCTCTGAAAACCTTTTCCTAGTGGTCTTAGGTACCTTCTAAAGGCAGGGCTGGGTGGGTTTGGATGTAAGAAGTTGGGGGAGAGGGTCGCCGTCTGCATGCCTGTGAGAGCCCACAGGCATGTGATGAGCTCTTGCCCCAGACACACTTGGTCATTCTTTTATTCATTCAGTCAATAGTTACTGAGCTCCTACTGTGTGCCAGGCACTGTGCTAGACACCAGGGACACACTGATACCCAAACTCTGACACAGCCCCTGCCCATGTGGCGCTGCCTGGCTGGCTGTCCCTCTTCAGGGTGAGGCGTGTTCTTGGGGCGGGGTGCGGAGGGGGAGACCTTCATCAGGAAAGCGTGAGAGGGGAACTGGCCCAGTGGGTGAGGGAGGGATGGGGTGAAGAGGAGAGAGCCACATAGGCTGGCCCTAAAGAAGAGGGGACTTTGTCCTGAGTGTCCTGGGGAGGCCTAGGAGGGTGGGTGAGAGGGGAGCCCAGTGGTGAGAGGGGCCCAAACCAGTGCGGATGGGGTACAGTCAGGGGACGTGTGTGTGTGTGTAGGGGTGATGGAGCAACCAGGCCTTGGTGACGGTGATGTGTGAGTCTGGGAAGATCTGGTGCCTGTTCTTGGCCCTGTGGGATTGATGGACCCCCCCATAGGCTGTTTTATTGAGGTAGCCAGGGGTCCTAGCTGCCCCTGCTCCCATTCCTTTGGTGACAGGAGACTCACTCCCTTCCTCAGCAGCTCTGAGTATGAGAACCTTTGCTTCCAGGGGCAGAGTGGAAAGAGGGTGGGCCTGGATTCTGAGGACTTGGCTTGGAGATCTTGTCTCAATTGCCCCGTCATTTGGCAGATGCCTTCCCTTCCCCTGGCCTCAGGTTCCTCATCTGTCAAGTAGGCCTAAGGTAGCCCAGATGTGCTCGGTTATTGTGAGGGATCAACGAGATGATGTGGGAAGTGCTGGCTCCTGTTACGACCAGTCATTACCGTTACACACCATCCTCGATAGGACACTGGCCGAGGGAGTCCTTCCTCTCAGGGGAACAAAAGTGCAGGGCATGGGCCAGGGTGCAGGGTCCACCTGCAGGGCCAGGGGCTCCAGTGGGTAACCAGGCACCCAGGAGGGGCAGAGGAAAAATGAATTGTGGTTTGGAAACTGTGAACCCCGCTTTCCCACCCACACATCTGTGGCCAAGCCAGCCGCAGCTGCTGTCCTTCCTCCCCACGCCTGACAGAGCTGTTTGTGTCCAGCCAAGTTGGTGAAGCCAGAATCTTCTAGAAGAGGAGTCCCTTGGGCAGGAAGCTACTCACCTTCTTGTGCTTTACCTGTGTCTAATCCCTCCCACCTGCCAGGAGCCATTTATGGGTGCAGCCTGGAAGGCAAGAGTCTCAGGGCTGGTGCCAGGTGACCTCTGGCAAGGCCTTCTTCCTCTCTGGCCCTGTTTTGCCAATCTGTACAATGGGGCACTAGCACAATCTCTAGTACCCTCCCGGCTCTGACCTCTTGGGAGCCTGTGGGCCTTGGGCTGTGTTGAAGGCACAGAGCAGGTGCCCAGCAATTATTTATTGTGTGATGCCATCTTGCTGTGGAGGGAAAGAGCCCGCTCTGAAAACTGTCTGGTGCTGGGCCTGAGCTGGGTGCTGGGGGTGAAGCAATGACGCGAGCCCCGATCTCATGGGACTCACGCCATCCAAGACGCTGCCATCCAGCTGAACGCAATGTGGTTTGTGTTACAAAGACAGTGGATCTTTATGTTTTCTAAAGTGCGTGTTGGTTTTAAATTTGGTCAACCCGACTCAAGAGGCAGCATGTCTGGCCTTGACCAGGAGGCAACTGGCTTCTGCCAGCAAAGGCCCCGTGGCCTTGGGCAAGTTACTCTCCGCCTTCAGTAAAATGGGAAGGTGATCCCTGCCCCTGGGGCATGTGAAGATTCTGGGAGGCAGTTGCTCCTGGCACATGGAACCCGCTGGGTAAATGGCAGTTCCATTTAGCTGAGTCCTTGGGGGAGCAGTGTCACTTGCCCGCCAGGGATTTTAGGAGGGATGGGACCTCCAGAGGGGAGTGGGCTGACAATGGCACTTCTGTTTCCATTTTTGTTTTTGCTTTTTTGTTTGTTGTTCTTGAAGTGTTCGCTGGAGAGGAGTGGAAAGGGGAGAAAAGAGAACAGGGCTGAAGCTTTGGGGAGTCTGGGCCCGGGCCCCACTGGGCTGCGGAGCTGCGGTTAGCATGGAAGGTTCGCTCGCGGCCTGGCCCGCTCAGGCCACAGCTCCCCCTGGCCCTGAGTTTGGAGCTTGCTGATGGGCCGTGGCTGCTTTCCTTTTCTGGCCCAGACCTCTCTGCTCGCCAGGAAGGAGGACCCTTTGCAGTCATCTGACCGATCCCCTCCTCCATTTCATCAGTGAGTAAACTGAGGCCCAGAAAGAGGAAAGGACATTCCCAGGGTCTCAGAGGCTGCAGACCTGGGACGGGAACCCGGGGCCCTTTCCATTCCTGGACACCCCAGAAAGCAAAGGCTGGTCAGGAAGGAGCGATGGGCCCGGGTGGGGCTGTGAAGGTTATAATTTTGAAAACTGAGTAAACAAACAAGCCCTCTATGAGAGAAGTGGCCCTGTGCTGGCCTCACAGATAGGCCTGTGTCTGTGGAGACAGCCCAGGCCTGTCCACATGCAGACAGCTAGGTGTTGTGGAGGATTAAAAAAAGCCAAGCTACCTTCCCCTCCAGCCCCACTGCCATATTTCAGGTTTCCAGGAAAAGGAGCCGGGAGAGGCCTGATTCCCCCAGGACGACCACCGCTCAGCCCGGCTGAGGGCAGCCCTCCGGGCTCTGCTCAGCACAGTCACGGCTCGCTGTGGGGCTTTGGGCAGGGGGCTTCCCCTCTCTGGGCCTCAGTTCCCCCGTCTCGAAAATGGGAGCGATTCCATCTCTCAAGGAGGGGGGCAGGGGGTGGGACACGATTTGGGCCGAGTTGCTGAACACAGCGAGCCCTTTCTCTCACCCTGACCTGAGTCTTTGTGGCTAGAGGTGAGGCCCCCTTCTCAGGGCAGAAGGGTTACTTTCTCAGTCTTGCCTACTCCTGGGAGACAAACCTCCACTCCGAGTCGGGCTGTAGCAGGCCACCCAGCTCAGCTTTCCTGTTTTCCTGTTGAAATTGCGGCAGAATCTGAGAGGAGGTGCTTCTGGGGCCTGCCCTGCAGGCTGGGGGCCGGGCCTCGGTCAGGCCTGGAGCCCCCCAGGGTGGGGCTCAGCAGACTTCCTGTGTGATTAGGGGCAGAGCCCCTCGGCTCCGCTCCCCTCTTCCTGAGTCCCCCGTGTGGCTTCTAAGAGTCCAGCGCCGTGGAGGGGAGCTCGGCCTAGCCTCCATGCTGGGCCTCATTTTCCACCGGGGTTCAATGAGAGATTTGGGCAAGAGCCTCTTGGGGGTCCTCTGGGCCAAGTTCTAGGCCCTGAGAGGCCTTGCAGGACCCACGGACTAAGCCTGCAGCCAGGAGTGCTGTTCCCTGGACCCACTCGTGGCAAGCTGGGTTGGGGCCTCCTCCGGGTGCCTCATGTGGCTGTGGTCCTAGGTTCTTGTCCGTGATATGAACACTACGAGGCAGACAGTGTGGCCTCGAGGGACAGAGCTGGCGCCACTAGCCAGGTGCCCCTAGGACAGTTACTGTGGCTCTTGATGCCTTGGTTTCACCAGCTGTAAAACGGGAATGATAATAATACTACTTCCCTTATTATATTGGATATGCTTTTAATGTAAAGGTTAAATTGCATTATGTGCATTTATCAGTTACATTTATGCATATTTAACACAGTGCCGGGCATAGTAAATGCTCAATAATCAATAGCTATAATTAAAATTTGTTGCTTTAAATTAATTCCTTAGCAGTGAATGAATGAGTAAATGTCCTGCAAGGTTTCCATCTCGCAGCACAGGGACCTGAAGCTATTCGGATGAAGGGTCTGGTGGGTGCAGAGAGTGCGTCGGGGGGCGGGTATGGAGGGGCGGGGTAGATGTGGGCAGGGGCACGGCCCTGGCTGGTTCTGACTTCCTCTCTGCCCGTCTGGAAGGAGTGTTTGCCCCCCACCTTGGTGTGAGACCACAGGCCTGGAGTGCGTGCAGCCGCGCACACACAGCTTCCTCTCTCCTGGCGTGTATTCCTCTCAGTCTGACTCACTGGCTTTGAGTCTTTTGTTCTTGTCCTTGAGCCCCGAGGGTGAGGCCGGGAGAGGCAGGGCCCAGGGACTTGATCTTGGGTGGGCCGACCCTCCCCCTGGCTCCCGACCTCTCTGGGCGCTGGGCCTCTGGGACTCAGCCCTGGTGTGACAGGCTGGGGATGGGTCACCTGGGTCCTGGCACCCCGACTGACTCACTGTGCATTGGGCACAGGGGCACACCTTGACTGAGGGCCCACTGTGTGCGTGGCACCCAGACCAAGCTTGCGCAGGCCCTGCCCATGCAGAGCTCAAGGTTGGGCCGGAGGGATGCCCTGAACAAGCGGTTACCGGCCAGTCATTAATTAAATAATTATCAGAGGGCACATCGCGATGAAATGACCATGCTCCTAGAGAGCTCGCCCACGTGGGCCCTGCACCAGGCCCGGGAGGAGCTCGGCCGCCCGACCTCTCAGCGATGCCTGTTATTTGCCCTCCTGTCACATGAGGAAACAGGCTCCTGGTGGTCCAGGGACTCTCCCAGAGTCCTCCAAGTGGCCCAAGTCCCTTCCCCTCTTGGTGTCTCAGTTCCTGGTCAGAAAAACGGGTCCGTCCAGGAGGGGTGCTGCTGCTGGCCCCTCCCAGGGCCTGGGATGTCATCTGGCTTTTAGGACAATGACCACCAGCCTTGGGGACTGCACAGCCATTGAAAGTGAAGATGTGCTGTACGCCTGCAAGTATGTGTGTCTGTGCAGGTGTAGAAAAAATATAGAAGGAAATTGATCAACGTGTCAGTAGAGATTTTGCGGGGCCTGGGTGGATGGATGAGACTCGGGGGGTTCACACCGGGAAGTGGTGGATTGCTTCTCCAGCGTGGAGTCTCTCTGCGCCGGGCAGTGCAGGTGGGCGTGGTGGGAACAGTGGGGCGAGGGGAGCGCGCGGTTCTCATCCAGCTGGGCGGGTCTGGGACCCACCAGTCCTCCAGCCCTTAGGTACCCCACTCGCCGCTCCGGCCAGGACGTGGCCCAGGTCCCCGTGTTATGCGCAGGCCTGCTGCGTGCTTAGAGCTGGACGTCGGCTGCTGAAGGTGTGTGAGGCGGAAGGCTGGGCTCGGGGACCCCTTTCTGCAGTGCTCAGGGCTCCCCCTCTGCCTTGTGGCCTCAGCTCTCTGTGTCTCTGTTTCCCCATGTGTAAAGTGGGGACGGCGTAACCACCTCGCGATGTTGTGAGCTTTATGACGGAAGCCATGCCTGGCGCCTGGCACGAAGTGAACCCTCAGAGCTGAGAGTTTCTGCCCTTGGGGTCCGGCGCCCCCGCCAAGGTCAGGGCTTCCCTCCCAGAGGAGCCCTGGCAGGCTGGACTCGAGCGACAGGATGCTATTAAGTCAGGTCTTGGCAGTGAGCTCTGACCTCCCCCTCAGACCCACAATGGCTCCCACCTGCCAGCATCCAGCAAAGGTCACCTCCTCAGCCCCTGGAGGCTGCACCTTTCAACTCTGAACTTCCGCAGAGCCCCCCCTCCTTTTATTGTTGTTGTCATTACACAAGCAATATCTAATATCAAAGAAAAATTAGAAAATAAAGAGAAGTAACAGGAAGAAGATGAAAATCTACAGTGGGCTGTGGGCATCTGCACCCTGGTCATCCCCCTGAAGCATGTAGAATGGCTACAGAATATTCCATCATGGCCGCAATAGCCTGCCTTTTAACTTGCTCAGCCAAACGCCTATCGCTGGGCACTTGGGTTGTTTCTGTTTTTCGTTGTTGCAGGCAGTGCTCTGTTGGACAGCCTTGATCATTTCCATGGGATTAATCCATTTATCCCAGCATTGCTTGAGAGCCTGCTCAGTGCCAGGTCGTGTGTGGGGCTGGGGGTGCCAGATGGAGAGGCAACCATGGTCCTCATCCTCCCAAGGACCCCTTTCTGGGAAGAAGGACCCAGCATGGAACCCCTGCCAAGGTGGGGAGTGAGGGCATCTCTGGGAGCCAAGGGAGCGGCAGTGACCCAGACTTGGAGGGTCAGGGAAGGCTTGTTGGGGATGGGGATGTCTAGGTGAGACCCAAGGCATGAAGAAAGAAGACTCATAGGTAGAGGGACAGCTCTGCAGAGCCCCAGAGCCGAGAGAATGCAGGTATTTGGGGGAACCAGAATTGCCCAGAAATTGGTTTTGCCGTGGTTCTTGCTGGCCATGGCAGCAGTGCCCCTCGTGTACACCACCCTTTGGTGGTTGTTTTTCAAAGTGCTGGTACATCTGTCCCCACCCCCACCCCCCGCGTGGGGCTGGGATCTTCCTCTAATGGGGGACACAGAAGCAGGGTGACCTGCAGGCCCCAGGTGAGAGTCCCGCAGACACACCCCCCTCCGTCCCTTCACCTCACCCCAGGCTCAAGTGCAGGGCCTGCTTAGCTCCAATTTCCCAGGCCCTTTGCAGGTGCTGTATCATTTGACAGAATCTGCCAGAAGAGGAAACTGAGGATCGGAGCTTGGGTGACAGCTCGGTTTGCGTGACGGGGTGGTGACCTTTTCTGCTGCTGAGGTGTGACCTCGGGCTGGCCTGGCCAGCTCCAGGTTCGAGGCCCCACCTGTACAGGAAGCGCCCTACTGGGATTGGAGAGCCCCTGGCAAACACTGCCTCGGGGCTGGGAAGGGTCTGTCCCCAGGCCTGAGCTGGCCTTTCTGGAAAACCCCAACATTTTCCTGTGTCGTAAGATGCCTGGGAGGCCTAATCGAGGGCTCTGGTGTAATCTCACAGCCAGGGACAGGTTTTATGTGCTCGGTGCGCTGCCTGGTGCTGGGGATAGGTCATGAGTGAGACAGACAGGGTCCCTGTCCTCGTGGGGGAAACAGACACCAGTTAATTGTTAAAGCAAAGTTATGCTGATGACTAACACGGGGTTCTGCCCTGAATGGGGGGCTGTGGCTGTCAGGGACAGTCACAGTCTGAGGAAGGCCTTGAGGGTCCAGCCCGATGGAGTCCAGCCCCTTCACTGGACAGACGTGCTGGAGAGCCAGGGAGGGTGAGGGACTTGCCCAGGGTCACCCAGTCGCGGTCAGGTGCCCGGACTCAGGCCCCAGGGCTTTTTAAAAAAAAAATCTTTTGGCCGCACCACGTGGCATGTGGGATCTTAGTTCCCCAACCAGGGATTGAACCCACGCCCCCTGCGTTGGCAGCGCAGTGCCTTAACCACTGGACCGCCAGGGAAATCCCAGGCACCACTGCTTTTAACCCTGCATCACCGCTTGGAAATCTGGGCTTGGCATCTGTTATCACTGCCAGGGGAGACAGTGAGCCTGTCCCCACTCACCCTCAACTGACCCTCGGAGAAGCAGACACAGAACGTGGGCCTGTTGGCCGAGAGCAGAGTTTCCCATGAAGCACAGGTGGGGGGCGTGCAGGCACCTGGAACAAGGAATGTGAAGCTGGCAGGGCCTCCCAGGGGATTTGCCCTTGTACCTTCCCTTCTGGGCCTGCTGGAGCCCGAGGAGACATGCAGCTGGTGACCCCAGGGTGGGGCAGGGCCTGTGTCCTTTGCTGGCTCAGGAGGGCAGCCCGCTGGAGTCTTGTTATTTGAATAAACTTTCCATCTTCTATCTGCGTGAAGCCTCTCCATGCTGAGGGTCCCTGGCATTCCAACCTGGGATTGGGTTTCCTTCTGGCCCAGCAGCGAGCACATGAGTGAATTTTCATAGTGGCTCATCTTCCCTCTCCCTCCCTTCCTGGGCTGGTCTCCTTTCGCTGCTCCCTCGCTGCTTGAGCCCTCCCCCTGCTCCCACCCCACTTCCCTCTGGACCCAGGGAACCAGCAGTGCAAGCAGGAGAGAGAGAGAGAGAGAGAGAGAGAGGGAGGGGGAGGGGGAGGGGGAGGGGGAGAGAGAGGGGGAGAGAGAGAGAGAGAGAGTGTGTGTGTGTGTGTGTGTGTGTGTGTGTGTGTGTGCGCGCGCGCGCGCGCAAGCAGGGGCATGGACGGGGGAGGCAGCAGCTTGGGAAGGAGGCTGACTTGGACTTAGTGAAAAGGAGGGTGTCAGAGGGCACTCGGCTAATGAAACGTGCGGGATTTGTGTCTTTTCTTTTAAAATTTATTTATTTTATTTTATTTATTTTTGGCTACCTTGGGTCTTTGTTGCTGAGCACAGGCTTTCTCTAGTTGGGCGAGCGGGGGCCACTCTTCATTGCGTTGCGTGGGCTTCTCATTGCGGTGGCTTCTCCCGCTGTGGAGCACGGGCTCTAGGTGCGCGGGCTCAGTAGTTGTGGCGCACGGGCTTATTTGCCCCGCGGCATGCGGGATCTTCCCAGACAAGGGCTCGAACCTATGTACCCTGCATTGGCAGGCAGATTCCTAGCCACTGCGCCACCAGGGAAGTCCCTAGCCTTTTTTCCATTAGGCTTTGGCCACAGTAACTGGCACTTATTAGTGATTGATTCTTATTAGGATGGCAGCTGACGTTTATCGGGCTCTTACCAACAGTCAGGCAGAGTGCCAAACACTACTCACACATTCTCTTATTTGGTCCTCACAACAACTCTTTGAGGTGCATACTATTTTTATCCCCATTTTATGTATAAAGAAACTGAGGCTTGGGAAGTTCATGGTCAGTAGCAGAGCTGGGTCTGTCTGTGTTTTATCTTTTTTTTTTTTTTGGCCCAGCCTCGTGGCATGTGGGATCTTGGTTCCCCGACCAGGGATCAAACCTGTGCCCCCTGCAGTGGAACTGTGGAGTCTCCATCACTGGACCTCCAGGGAAGTCCCTGTCTGTTTGTGTTGTTACTGCTAACCTCTCTCCTGGGACAGAATCTTCTCCATAGCCTCCTTGCCAATTGGCCATCCAGCTTCTGCTTGTATACCTCCAGTGACAGGGAGCTCCCTACTCTATAGGGGCCACCTGTGCCACCACTGGGCACCTGAGATGGAAAGCCCCTTCTGGAGTCCTGTCTGCTGTGGGTGGGTCACTCGAGAACAGGCCCCATTTCGGCCGGGCCCTGGCTATGGCTGGCTTTCCACGGCATCTCTTTTCCTGAGAATTATCCAACTCTTTTGTTCTGGGAGTTGAGCTAGGTCCTCCCTTTTTTCCCGTAACAGTCCTTACCTGTACTCAGCCCTTTACAGCATCGTTCGTCACATACTGAGCAAGCCTGAGCAAACTTGATGTTGAAACCATAGAGGTATTTTCATTAGCATTGATCTGGACGTCTTAGTCAATTCAGTAAGAAAAGAAGAAAAGAGAGAGAGGTATAAATACAAGATACCAGGAAAGCAAGACAGTAAGAAAAGAAGAAAAGAGAGAGAGGTATAAATACAAGATACCAGGAAAGCAAGACACTCTGGTCCCGCCCTGGTGGAGTTCAAAGCACTTTCCCATCTAGCCTCGCCCTTGGCCTTGCCCACCCTGTGAGGCTACCTGTGGGAGGTGGAGGTTCAGAGAGACGAGGAACTTGCCCAGCTGCAGTGCCGTGGCGCAGAGGGAACTGTGGTCCACCGAGGTTTGGTGGCTTGTGGTTTGTTGGGTGTTTGCTCTCTGAATCTTCATTGATGTTTCTCCGTCCACTTCTCCTTTCCGAATAGTTAACCTCTGAGGGGACAAGGGCCCAGAAAGACTGGACCCCAAGCGTGTTACCTTCCCATCCTCTGAATGGCCTGCAGAGGGGCCAGGTAGCTGCTGTTTTGAGTCCACTTTTCTGGTCCCCATTTCATGGTACGAAACACATCACAGAAAATTGCCAGTAGCACAGGTGGACACACTGTGGGACCCCTGAGCTTGTGGAAGACCCTACTGCCCACCTGACAGCTCGTTCCCCGGCCACCGACACTCGGGCAGGTGGAACTCCTTTCAGTTATTCAGGCATCATCATTGATAATACCAGCCCCCTGTGTATCTGCTCAGGCTCTGTGGCTTTACTCATTTCACTGGATCCTTATGACAACCCGAGGGGGGTGGGGGGGGCGGGGTGGGCGGGGCGGGTACCACTGTTACTCCCATTTTTACAGCCCAGGAAACTGAAGTTCAGAGAGAATTAAGCCACACGTCCAAAGTCCTACAGTCAGTGAGCAGTGGGGTTCGTATTTGAACTGAGATCAAATTCCAGAATCTTGACACTGCACTGTTCTGTGGAAGTGCCCTTCTCGACACAGGAAGGTACTCAGAGATGTTTGTGGAACAGATGAATATTTTCTCGCGTGTCTGAATCTGTGCATTTCCTGTGTCTTCTGCTTGGCATGCTCTCCGTGCCCAAACCTCCTCCTTCACCTTGCCAGCACCCCTTCATGCCTCGGGTGCCACCTCCTCCTGGAAGTCTTCCCCGGCCCCGCAGGCCGGGTTAGCTGCCCCCACTCTGGGTTCTTTTGCTGCTCCCAGCCCCCTTGTAGGTTTTGTTGACAGTCCGTCTCCCTCATTAGACAACAGGGAGTGGGTTTGTCTAACTCACTCCTGAACGCCCAGTGCCCCGTGGTTGATGAATGAATGAATGAATGAATGAGCGCAACACAAAACCTTTCTCGGCCAGCACAGTGGAGCCCCGGAGACCCTCACCTGTCCTTGGCGCTGCCCCCAGCTACCATTTTGGTTGATCCTGAGCTGACTGACGGAGGACGTGGATTTCAGGCTGTCCCCCGCGCCTTGCCTCTTGGTGGCTGGCGGGAGGGGCTGGGTGGTGACGTTGGCTGTCAGGCTGGTCATGGAGGAGGGGCTCAGGCGGCGAGTTCTGCCTGGGATCTCAGGGTCTAACTCTAGTCTGGGCGCTAAGGGGAAAGTTGGCGGTGGGTTCTCAAACAGGGGTCCGGGCCTGTGGTGGGCACCCGCCAGCGTGAGGGTGTCGCGGGGGAGTGCCCTGGGCGCCCGGTCCAGCCTCAGCGCTCTGCACTGTGGGCGGAGAGCAGGCGTGTGTTGAGGGGCACCACGGCCTGGGGGCAGTTTTGACGGATGGCCAGGTCCCAGGCTAAGAGGGCCCAAGCTCCGGTGGGCGTGGCAAGGAAGAGAGGAAGAGCACGCAGGTGAGGGATGTTGCTGAGAAGTCAGTAGGCACGGGATTGGGTGTGAGCGCGATGGAGGTTAGTGTTTACAGAATCACCGTCACAGACCAGCCGCCTCTGTGCCCGGCCTGATGACACAGCCGTACGAGGGAGAAGCTGATGGTCCCCAGTGCACGGAGGAGAATGCTGAGGCTCAGAGCAGGGCACCGGACCACGGAGCTGGGGTTGGTTCCGTGTCTGTCTGGCTCCCAAGCCAGGGCTCTCTGGGGCAGGAAGACGGGGGAAGTGGAGCGGGGTGAACAGTGTAAGGAGGCTGGTCCTGCAGGCTGCCTTCAACCTTCCTTTCCATCCTTCGTGGCTCTGTTGGCCTGGGGTGTGGCCTTGGCCGTGGCAGGGCCTGGTGCAGGACACCAGCCTCTGGAGACCAATGAGAGTGGAAGTGGCGCAGGGCAGGTGTTGGGGGGGCCGGTCCTGCCCTGGGTCTGGGGTGCTGCTGCAGGGGGGCCTTGGCACCCCTTCTCCACCTGCCCCAGCTTGGGTCTGTGTTCCCAGAGAGCAGGGACTCCTGGGTCTGGGTTCCCAGAACAAGCCACCAACTGTCGGGTGCCCACAGCCGACACTGGGCTCTGCCAGGCGGGGAGGGAGGGGCTGGAGGGGATGAGAGGGCCTTTGTTTCCTTCTGTTTGTGTCAAGATGGGAATCGACTTCCTCCCACTAAGGCGGCCTCCTCGAGGTGTAAGGGAAGGGCAGCCCCTGGCAGGGGTGCGGGTCTGCGGTCTGCCTTTGGGGGGTGGGGCATTTCCCTGGGCCTCCATTTCGCGCCCCCCTTCCTCTGAGCATGCTCTCCCACCAGACCTGGGTCGCTGAGCCGTGGTTAAATATTTGCTAACCGAGAAGAGCTTTTTTTTTTTTTTTTTTTTTGTGGTATGCGGGCCTTCCTCTGCTGCGGCCTCTCCCGTTGCGGAGCACAGGCTCCGGACTCGCAGGCCCAGCGGCCATGGCCCACGGGCCCAGCCGCTCCGCGGCATGTGGGATCCTCCCAGACCGGGGCGCGAACCCGGTTCCCCTGCATCGGCAGGCGGACGCGCAACCACTTCCGCGGCCCGCGGGATCCGCCCAGACCGGGGCGCGAACCCGGTTCCCCTGCATCGGCAGGCGGACGCGCAACCCCTGCGCCACCAGGGAAGCCCGAGAAGAGCTTTAAAGGCAGCTTTGTAAGGGATCCCGGCCGGCTCCTCCTGGTCCCACTGCCTTGCCCCAAAGCTGCCTTCGTGCTGGAAGACCCGGCTAGCCTCTACCCTGCTCAGCCTCCCTCCCAGGCCTCCGGGGCCGCCATTTTGGCATCCGAAACTGGGTGACCTTCCACCCCGGGTTGTTCATTCAGCACTCGTTTGTCGAGCACCCGTCTGGGCCAGACGTGAGCCTGGCTGCCGGGTCTCTGTGTCACCACCGCCCCCCTGCCCCCCACAGAGAGTCACGGTGGTTGCAAAAACCACCAAGGCTGTGGTGCTGGAGACTTTGGGGCACTGGACTTGTCCTGGCGGGGGTGGTCCTGAGGAGGTGACGTCCAAGCCTGGGGAGGACGGGGAGGAGATGGCCAGGCGGAGAGGGTGGGCTCTGGGAGAGGCCTCCGGGCCAGAGACCCCAAGACCCGAGGCGGTTTTTCTCACTGGGTGCTGAAGCCCCAGACTCCTCTCCCCAGGCTGTTCTCAGGAGGAGCTGGGCCACTGACAAGGCTGGGGGGCCCAGGCTGCCTCTTCCCCACTCCCCCAGCCTTGGTTTCCCCATCTGTCCAATGGAGAGCTTGGACTTGATCTCAGAGTGCCCTTCCCAGGTCTGGTGGCCTGTTATCAGCGTATGTGCCTGGCCCGTTAATGAGGGAACACGCTAGGGCAGGGGTTCCACAGGTGCTGAAGGTTAAGATCACAGCCTCGAACCTTTATAAGGCTCACATGGCCCTTTGTTAGCAGCAAAACCAACATCTCCTCAGGGCGCTTTGACTGTTAACAACAGAAGCTAACATCTCCCGAGGACCCCTAGTCACTGAGTGAGGAGGGAGGGGGAAACTATCACCTTATGGCCATTTTACAGGCGAGGAAACGAAGGCCCAGAGAGGCCATTCGGAGCTCCGGGTTTGCTTCTTACCTCAAGCTTGGCCCCAGAACACACCTGCTTCTGTGAGAAACCCACTCTCCTCTCCCAAGGTTGGTGCTGCGCTGGGCTCCTGGGATACAGACGTGACCGAGATGCCACCCGGACCTGGGGAGCTGCCAGGCGAGTGGGGAAATGTTGCCAGAGGGTCAACAGGGACTCCTGACTTGTGACTTGCACAGTTCTAGGTACTGGGGTAGAGTGGTGGACAGAGGCTGGCTTGGCTTCATGTCCTGGTTTTGCTCTTGCCTGTGTGATGTTGGGGAAATCACTTCACGTTTCTGAGCCTCCGTTTCCTCATCTGTAAATGGGTTTAACAATAAATCTGGGTGAGGGTTGAATGAAATAACGTTGACGATAATTGCTAACATAGATGGGAGCTGCTTCCGTGCCTGGCATCGGGCTAAATGTTACATGCATTAGCTCATGCCCCACTTATTATTATAATCACGTGCAAATGGGAAACTGCAAAGCATCGTGATGGAGGAGATGATGTCTGAGTAGGGCCCTGAAGTCTGGCTAAGAGTTTGAACTGTGGAAAAGAGGGGGAAGGGAGCTTCAGGCAGAGGGTACAGCCCAAGTGAAAGCGTGGAGGCGGGAAGGTGGGACGTTGGGGAGGGAGGGAGGATTGAGATCCTGAAACTGATTTGGCGTGATGTGTTTGCGGGCGGCAGTGTGCCAGGCCCCGTGGCAGGTGCTGAGAATTCGGTGATGGGTGAGCCTTGGTCTCTGGGGTCCGGCGAGATCCTTCACAGAGTGCTTCGCGTGACTGTCTCCGGTATGTTTCCGCCGCCCAGAGAGCCTGGGTTCGAGTCCCAGCTTGGATTTGGGGTTCTCCGCTTGACAGCTGGCTGGCCTTGGACAAGCCACTGGGCCTCACAGCCTCCGTGTCCTCAGTGGGGGTGGTACCTGTACCCACTTCCTAGGGCTGTTGCCAGGGCTCAAAGTGTGGCAAATGCCCCTGCAGGGTGCTGGGCGTCACCAGCCGGCATTTTGCTTCCCCAGCTGTGTGAGGCCGGGTAGCCTCCTTGGCTGCCCCATGCTTCCCTTTCCCCCTCTGTCCTCGGGGGTGATGAGGACCCTCCTTCTCGGGGCTGTCTTGATGCCCCATGTGACGCACGGAGCTGGCGCACCGTCAGGTGTGCATTGTTACCGGGCCTTGGCGTGCTGGGGGCTGCTGGATTACGCAGTGAGGCTTTTCCTTGTTCATAACTGGCCCCAGGGAAGGGGTGACCCAGCAGAGGGTCCCTGCGGGGCACCTGAGGCCGGCAGGGAGGAAGCCTCGAGGGTGGCAGCCACCCGCCCCAGGAGAAAGGGCAGCATGGCGCACGTTCTCATGACCCCGGGACCCAGCCGCGCCCCCGGGTCGGGCATTCCTTTCTGTGGTGAGGAATCTCTGGGGCGCGGGGTGGGTGGGTGGGGCCCTGTCTCAGGCTCAGGCCCTCTGCCTCTGGCCTCTCACTCGGGGCTTCCTTCCTGTTCCTCCCTTGTGCCAGGTCCTGCCCCAGATGTGGTGGGTACTGCCTGGGGGTATGAGACAGGGCACAGGCCTTACCCACTGTGCAATCAGCGGAGCGGGGAGGTCCCACCCAGCCTGGGGACATCCCGGGGGAAGGGACGGTGCAGTGGAGAGTGAGAAGGGAGGGGTGTCCCTGACCTGGAGGGACCCCTCGGGGAGGAGGGGCACCCCGGGGTCCGCGGGCACGCTGAGGAGCTTGATCTCAGTCCTAAAGGCAGTGGGTGCCGTGGACATTTTTGAGCAGGGGAGATTCAGGGTGCGAGTTGTAACAGAAAGATCCCCGTGGTTCCTGTGTGTGGAAGGGTGAGGGAGCCGGGAGCCGAGGGGGTGGAAATTTGGAGGCCGTGGCAGGGGTGAGACGGGAGGGGCCTGGTGTGGAGGTGGGCTGAGCTGCACTGGCCTCTCGACCAGCCCCTGGGCAGCTAGGACGCCCACCTCACCCTCATGGCCTTGCGCTGGGGAGCAGGACGCGGCTGGGGTGGGAATCCTCTTGGGTCCAGAAGTCGGATGACCCTGGATCATGGATCACCCTCTTGCCCTCGCTGGGTGCTGTCCCCTTATGGACAAGGACTGGCCTGGGCGGGGGGCTCCCAGCTGTCCTGTCCCCTCCTGGCTCTGCAGGGTTCCAGCTGCTGATTCAGGCTCTTCTCACGGGTGGGCTGCCAGTCCTTCTCTCCTGCTGGCCAATGGAGCCTGTCATTACCCGCCTCCTGCCAGCTTCCCCCCCCCCCCCCATTACAGGTCCTGAGCAGGAACCGCGTCAGCGGCTGACGGTGGCCACCCACAGGGCCAGTCTATGAGGAGCCCCAGGGGCTGGCAGTCTGGAAGGTGGAGGTGAGATGCGTTTGCCCAAACTTTTGTTCCCTGTTAACACTCAGACTGTTCTGGGTCCATATAATTTATAAGCTGTGTGTCCTTGGAGGAATCACTTAAACTCTCTGAATTTCAGTTTTCTTCTATGTAAAGTGGGGGCAACACATAGAGTAACTCGTGTAATGTGTAGCGCCATCCTGGGTCCGGAGGAGCTGCTGAGCAAGTGACTGTTGCTGTTATGTGTTAGTAGTAGTAATAGGGGGTGTTGAGCAGAGAGGCCCTGGGCCGGGCACTGAGGGCTCGCATGCCGACCCAGCTCTGTCGGGACATGCTGTGTGACCCTAGGAGAGTGTCTCAGCTGCTCTGGGCCTCACGCTTTCCTGGCTGTGCCAGGCCGATGATGGAGATGGTGGTACTTCGGACAGCTCTGTGACACAGGGAAGCTCAGTCCCTGCCCCCACTCTGCCTCTGCTGTCCCTTTGGCTCTGGGGTGGGTGGGGTTGGTGTCCCCGTCACCTCCCCCACCTTCCCGCCCCGGGCCTTCTCCCCTGGGCTCTGGGAACCAGGCAGGCAGGTTGCGGCCCTGCCCCACCCTACAGGGTGCTGCCCTCCTGGTTTCAGTCGGCAAATCTCTCAGCCCTGAAACGGGGCCGGGCTTGTGGGTGGGGTGTGTCCCTGGAGCCCACTGGAGGGACCGGATGAGCCAGGGACGGCTCTGGCACAGTGCCCTCAGCTCGGGCCAGTCCAGGGCTGGGCCCAGCGCGAAGCCCCCATGGCTGGCACAGGGCTGATGTGATCTTGGCTGGAGAGCGTCCTCTTCGTCTAGGTGCCTTGTCAGTGTAGAGGGGGTCCCAGACCTGGGCTCAGATCCTGCCTGTGACGCTCCCCGGCTGAGGGACCTGGCAGTTCTCTGGGGCTCCGTCTCCTGTCTCCTCGCCTTAAACATTCCTCCAATTCAGACACCACCTGCCCCAGGGCTGAGTTGAGGATTGGGGGGATGCTCGAGGTAAGAGGCTTAGCACAGGTATGGCGTGTGCTGGGCTTGCGAGGGCCCTGAGAAGGCAAAGCATCTCCTTAACTTGGCACTGGAGGCTCGGAATGTACCTTTCTGGGCCCTTTCTCCGAGGACCTCTGTACGCCTTCCTCCCATCCTCAGCTCAGCAAGCCCCTTCTCTCTGAGCACAGTGGCCCCCAGAGTAACCAGGGAACTTCAGGCCACCTTGGGGCCTCCCCAGTTCTTGCCCAGCCCCCGGTCTCTGAGCGCAGGAAGTAGTGTGATCCTTAACGCTGTCAGTTTGGAAAATCAGAGATTAACATTCTTCTGGCTGCCTTGCCTGCTGGTGGTGCTGGTCCTGGGGTTGGGTCGGGACAGGCCAGGGTTTGCTCCGCCTGTTTCAAGGGCCTCTCCCTGGGTTAGAGGAACCTTAGACAAGAGGCACTTTACAGGAGCCCCCATTAGCAACATGCCTCCTCCTTGCCAGGGTGAAGTACATGATGCTCGTTCGCCCATTGATCTTCTTATGACCTGATCAGGCAGATACTGTTGTGCTGTTTTGCAGAGGGGGAAACAGAGTCTCAGAGAGGGGAAGTACCTTGGCCAAGGTCACACAGCTAGTTGGTAGCAGAGCTGGAACTTGAGCCCAGAGCCTGAATGCCCAGTGGAGACGGTGCCGTGTTTGCAAGTGGGGGTGATGCTGGGTCTTGCTGCAGTGCCCGCCCCCAGTTCTTCTGTCCAGCCCGAGGGGGGCTGTGGTCAGCTTCCACTCAGAGCTGACTCACCAGCAGCTCAGAAATGGTGCTGAGGGCTTCCCTGGTGGCACAGTGGTTGAGAATCCGCCTGCCAATGCAGGGGACACGGGTTCAAGCCCTGGTCCGGGAAGATCCCACATGACGCGGAGCAGCTGAGCCCGTGCCCTACAACTACTGAGGCCACGTGCCGCAACTACTGAAGCCTGCGTGCCCAGAGCCCGTGCTCCACAACGAGAGAAGCCACCGCGGTGAGAAGCCTGCGCACTGCAGCGAAGGGTAGCGCCCGCTTGCCACAACTAGAGAAAGCCAGCGCGCAGCAACGAAGACCCAACATGGCCAAAAATAAATAAATAAAATAAATAAATTTATAAAAAAAAAAAAAAAAAGAAAGCAGTGGTGCTGAGGCCAGCCTCCCAGTCAGCTCCTGGGGTGAGCCCAGCACTGATTAGATCATCTTTGAGATTTTAGATCAGCTGAGCCAATAGGGACCCACCCACCCATTTTGCAAGTAGGAAGATTGAGGTCCACAGAAGATTGACAAATGAGGACCCAGTAGGAGTGAAGTTTCCCTGCCAGCTCCGACCAGGTAGGGGCTGGAGAGCCCAGACTTCAGTCTTGGCTCTTAGTCACCAGCTGTGTGACCTTGGGAAAGTCATTTTGCCTTTCTGAACCTCGGTTTCCTCATCTGTAGAATGGGGATTGTAAAGCCTGTGTTGCCTGCCTCTAGGGAACGGGCAGAGATCCAGCAAGAAAGTGTAGGGCAGAGCCTTGGAAATTGTGTTGGGAATGAAGAGGCTTTACGAGGTGGGGGAATGTGTAGGCTTTGATGTGAGACTAGGTTTGAAACCCACCTCTTTCCCCTTTTAGGCTGAGTGTCTTTTTTTTGGCTGTGCTGCACTTATGGGATTTTAGTTCCCCAACTAAGGATTGAAGCGGGGCCCTCAGCAGTGAGAGTGTGGAGTCCTAACCACTGGACCGCCAGGGAATCCCCTAGGCTAAGTGTCTTTCAGAAGGTCTCCAAGTCACCCTGAGCCTCAGTTTCCTTATCTATAAAGTGGGGGTGACAGTCTATCAGCATTACCTGAGCTGTTGAACAGACACAAGTCCTCAGTGGAAAGGCACCTCAGTCAACTCTGGGAGGTTGTCCTGGGGGCAGAGTCAGGAAGACTGGCTGGTAAGGAGGCCCCTCTGGATCACCCTCGATGGTCCCAAAGGGTACAGGCTTTGGAGACATGGTTCCAGTCATCTGGGGGGCAGAGCCATCCTAAGAACCAGAGATACAGATGCAAGATCCCTTATTCAACCAGCTCTCCAAAAGACTCCAAAACAGCCCCTGGGGCGGCGGGCAGGGAGAGAGAGGTTGAGAGAGCCAGAGAGAGAGAGAGAGGGAGAGAGAGAGGAGAGAGAGAGAGAGAGAGTGTGTGTGTGTGTCTGTCTGTCTGTCTGTGTCTGCATGTATTTCACCCTGGCCTCCATGTCCTGGGCAGTGGCCTCTTCAAATCTGAGTGGAGCCCGCTGCCTCCATGCTATGGAGATGTTGGGTGGAGGTGGAGGCCCCGGGTGGGCAGTGGCCTCCTGAGGTCACAGAGCCCAGTGGTGGCTGCACACCGATTCCCAGAGTTCATGTGCTGTCTTCTTGGTTTCATAAGCGTATCAGGACCCCCGCAGGTAGTCCCATGACAACCCCACGTAGGTGCTCAGAACTTTTGTTGACTGATGAGTGAGATGACCTTTCGTGAGCCATTAATCTTTCTGGACCTTGGTTTATACACCTGTAAATGGAGGGTTTATTTACCTGTATTCACCTCGGGGCCGTTTGAGGACTCTGCGTGTGTGTGTCGGGCCCTGCGTCTGAGTAGGACGAGCTTACCTCCTAATTCTGCAGGATATGCTGGCAAAGGGGCACGGGAGGGGCCAGCGATTGGTTCTGGGCTCTCTCAGAGGCTGAAGATTATGCCAAGGGAGCCCCACCAAGGTCAGGTGGGAACCTGGGTTCCTGCATGGTCCTTGCACCCGTCCAGGTGTTCCACCCCCTTACCCTTGCCTGTGCAGTTCCTTCCTCCTAGGGAGCGCTCCCTTTTTCAGGTCTTTGTTGAAGACCTACCGATCCTTATCATTATTCTTATTTTGCGATTCTCTTCCTGCTTCTTTTTAGAAAAAGTCTTGATTGGGTTTTTTCAAACTATGAAAGTTATGCCTGCTAATAAAACTTTCAAACAGTCCTTACTATTGTTACAAGCTGAGCACGATGGTTATGATTAGTAGCAACATTTATGGAAGTCCTGAACTGGACCCATCTGTTATGCCCATTTTACAGATGGGGAGCTTGAGGTTCTGAGAGAGCTAGGCAGCTTGTGGGGCTGGGTCTTCAGAACTGGGATTCTGACCTCACAGGGCCTGGGGCTGGAGGGCAGGCTCCGTCAGTACCCCTCCTACCTTCGTATCCTGGAGCATCTGGGTCTGAGTGCAGGAAAGGAGGGAGGATGTGTGAGAAAGTGTGGAGGGTGGGTGAGGCCGGCACTCATGCTCAGACTGCTCCAGCCCAGCCTCTCTCCGTAGCTCCCAGCAGCAACTGCATCGCTACAACTAGCCGGGGCCTCCCAGTTCCCGGGCCAGGGACCCCTGCAGTCGGCCCTGCCTCTGGAGATGGGCCACCACCTACTTCTCCTCTGCTGCTGCGAGGAGGGATGCCCTGTGGGGCCCTGTGGACAGTGGCCAGAGCCAGGACCAGGAGGGGGTCAGCAGGCTGTGGCCAGAAGCCCGACTGCCTCGGTCTGGCTCTGCGGCCTCAGGTGAGCCCCTCACCCTCTCTGGCTCACAATCCCCTTTGGGGTGATGAGGCCCCGAATCCCTGGCATGTGGTGTCTCCCGAAGCCTTGGGAAGAGGCAGGAAGAGCTGGTACAGGTAGGTGTGGAGGAGAGAGGGGCGCCTGAGGCCTCGGGGACCACCCGTGGACACCCAGGCAGGGACGCCTGGTGGGATTCGAGTCAATAAACCCCTCCGGCAGCTCCAGGGAGATGGCCGCTGCAGGGCGGCGAGGAGGGAGAGAGTGGGGCGCTGAGCAGGCCTTGCAGGGAGGGGGCTGCCTGGGCCGTGGCCCCCGAGCTCAGCAGGCAGGGGGAGCCTCTCCGGGGCTGCAGTGCCGCCTGCATCCTCCTCGGCAGCGTCCGGCCAGAGAGGCTGCCGGGGGACTCTGTTCGGGGCTCCTCCTCTGGGAGCCCTTTGCTCCTGGAGGGGACTGGACCCCCTCCCCCCGCTGCCTCTCCGAGGTCTTTCCAGCCCTGACACCTAGGCCCCCCTGCACAGCCCCCCAAGTCCTCATCCTCTCCCTTCCTGTGGCACTTCCTCTGTACCAGCACGTGGCAGTTCCTCCCAAGTTGTCTTAGGACATCTCTCAAGAATGTGCTCCGGCCTGCCAAGAAGCCACCCCGCGGTCCTCCTCCTTCACCGTCTTCCCTTTCCAGCGCTCCCCTCTGCTGCCAAACCTCAGCTGAGCTACCCAGTTCCCTGACGCTGCCGGGACCCTCCTCCTAGCCCCTCACCTCTCAGCCGGCGGGTGGCAGCGTCCGCGGCCCCTGGGGCGTGGCGTGGAGTGGGCACTCAGTAACCGCTTGGTGAGTGGGCAGCCCCCTTGCTCAGCCCCTGCCTGTGCCAGGCCCGCCCTCCCGGGGTTTGCACTCAGTCCTTAGAGACCAGCCTCCCTCCCTCCCTATCCCAATCCATTCGGCTCCCAGGTTGGAGAGCAGATTTGGGTACTGAGAGACCCCACACTGTCTGATCTGTTTGGTTCTGGAATCTCAGGTAGCAAAGAGTTTATCTGAAAGCAGGTCCAGGTCTATACGGTTCTCGAGTTTGGGTAGCAAGGCATGCCTGTGATGGTGGTTGGGTGAAATCAGGGCTGCTGCAGTCTGTTTGGGGGTGCAGCGCCCATGGGGCTGTCTTCTTGTTTCCTACTCCTTTGAGTGAGGCAACCCATATTTCTGCCTGTACCCTCTCCCCTCTCCACCCGCTGCCGGGTGACTTCTCCTCTCCCACTCCTCGTGCCCTCTACTCCTGGACCCTGGTCCCGCAGCATCACTTGGATGACCTTTCTGCATCCCATCGTGAGAGGTCAAGAATGAATTTCCTTCTTGCCTCCTACTCTGCCCCTCTCAGCCTGGATGCATCAGGCCTGTCAGTCTCACCTTCGTTTTCTGTCTCCATCTGGGTCACCTCGTTCTCTTTTTCACTTCCTCGGCCTCCCCTGGCTTCCTCTTCAACCCACAGCCCCGCCCAACGTGGGCCTTGGTGTGCCCCTCGATGGGGCGATGCCTGGGCCTTCTGGCTGGGCCCTTCCCTGCCGGGACGTGATGTCTGGGCTTCGCTGACCCGGCAGCTGAGAACATGCTGTGAGTCAGACAGACCTGGGTTTGCGTCCCGACATGGGATGGCAGCTTCCTCCTGGGCCTGGCTTCCCACGCATCAGGGCATATTCTAGCCCTTCTGGAAATAATGCTGTGTCTGAGGCTGGGTGCATCAGGGCTGAGTCAGGCATCCTAGAGCTGTTGCTGAAGGACCCTTGAGATCCGAGGGCCAAGCCTCCCCATCCTGTGTGCTGGGAGAGTGCCCGTTGTCCGTCCGGCTGTTTGAGGCAGAGCGGGGGCAAAACCCTGGGCTGCAGGCTGAGAACCTGGCTCTCCAATGCTGGGTGTGCAAGCCTCCTCATCCTTAAAATGGGAAAACAATAGCACTGACTCCCTAGGGTTTTTGTGAAGATTCTTTGAGATCCTGCATGTGAAACTTGCCCACCCACTGGCTTGGGTTAGCACTCAATAAAAGGGAGCGATTATGATGACGATTACATGTTTTATCAATATTGTTGTTGTCTACGGTCCTGTTTTCTCTGTTTGGCTCCAGTGCATTACCTCGTCTTCCCCCACCCCCAGCCCGCCTCATCATTTTTCAAAACAATTCCTGTGGTGTTTGAGAGAGTTCTGGTTGTTTACAGTTTTAAAAAAATAGGCATTCAAAGCAAATTCCTCATTTGTTCTCCCCTTCCTCCCCCCCAAACAGAATCTGAACAGACATGAGCTCATTCCAGGAAAGGGGAGCACAGGCCTGTGGAGAGGGACCCATGGGCTGAGCCGCCTCTGGAAGGAGTGGAGGGAGTGGGCCTGCCCGAGACCCTAGGTGTGGGATGTGGCACCTGCTCTCAGCCTTGTTCCCCAGCCACCACCTCCTGGCTGGTCCCCAGGACTGCATTCCAGTCATGCCACTCAGTAGCTGTGTGACCTTGTGCCAGTGACTTAACCTCTCTGAGTCTCGGTGTCCTCTGTAACTGGGGATGACACCAGCCGTACCCCATAGAGCTATTGAGAGGATTACATGAAATGCCGTCCTAGCTGGGTGCCCTCGGTATCCAGAAGCCAGCCATGGGAGGGACGGCGTCACGTCAGCCCCTTCTCCTCTGAGAAAGGAACAGGTCTTCGGAACCTGGAATCCAAGACTGTCCAAGGCGGTAGGGCCTGTCCATTATTGAGTCTGGTCCTCACAGTGTGCAGGGGGAAACTGAGGCCCAGGGAGGGGAGCCGCACAGTGGGTCAGCAAGAACCCCAGGTCAGGACTGGAGCTGCAGCTACTCGACTGGGAAGCCTTGCCCGAGGAGAAGGCGCCCTCGGCATGGGTTACAGCCCTCTCTGGATCTCAGTTTCTTCATCTGTAAATGGGGACGCCCGGGCAGCATGTGCTGGGCCTGCTCTGGCGCCCCAGTACTCTCCTTCTCTGTTCAGAAACTGCTTTAGCCGAAGAGAGAAGCAAACAGCCAGTGAAAGCAAAGGGGTTGTTAACTTGGTAGATGAGTTGATTTTAGAATGTTTATTTTTTTATTGTGAGAAGAATCATGCTCATAAAATAGTTCAAAAGCTATAGAAGTGAATAAAGCAGAAAATGAAATTTGCTCCCTGCTTCTCATTCCCACACCCAGATGCACCGCCCTTAACAGCCTGGAGTGCTGCCTTCTGGACCTCTTTCTGGAGGTCTCCAAGCATAAATAACTCATACGCACATACAGGAATAATTTTAAATGAGGTGATATTCAGTGTGGGATCCTGTAGCACTGTTTTCTGTACGTGGCAGAGTACGGACACCTTCCCTTTGTGGGTACCTGTACCTATAGGTCCCCTTAATCTTCTGACCGTCCTGGGTGAGCTGCTAGGTATTGAATCATCCCCCACGTGCACAGCTGGCTTGTTTCTGGTGATTTCTGGTGCATAGATGCCTTGCTGTCCTTGTGTGAGTTCTGTGGGCTGGATTCCTACAGGAGCAAGTGCAGCATCAAAGGGCACCCATGCACCCTTGGAACTGTGCACGCAGCTGTGGTCCCCCTCCGAAAAGGCCGTCCCAACTTCCCACTTCCCCAGATCTGGTTGAGGTGCCTGTTCTCTTCCTGGCTGGTCCTGGCTGCTCTGACAGGGGAAAATGGAATCTTGGTTCCGCTTTGTTTGCTGGCTGGTGAGGCCGAGTGTCTTTTCACATGTCTGTTGGTTTCTCGTGTCTTTGGTGGTTTCTCTGTCAGGGTCACTGCCCCTTTCCCCGCCCAGAGGCTCACCCACGTGTGTGTGGGAAATGCACCACCCCTACCAGGAATGCAGTGCAGATGCAAACACGGAGCTCCTGCGGACAATTTCATGAGCTGCGATTTGGGGCAAGGCGGGTGTCCCTCCCTGGGGCAGGGTTGCTGCCCGGAAACAACTGCACTAACCTCACGGCCCCTTTTGTCCCTCCCTTTCAGAGAAAACCGGGAAGATCCTGACGGAGTTCCTCCGCTTCTACGAGGACCAGTATGGTGTGGCCCTCTTCAACAGCATGCGCCATGAGATTGAGGGCACCGGGGCGCCACAGGCCCAGCTGCTCTGGCGCAAGGTGAGAGGCGCTGGGCCAGGGGCAGGGCGGCCTCCGTGGCCTCGGTTTCCCGTTGTTGCTGGATGGTCTCGAAGGGCCGCACCCGGCTTCTGAATAGGCAGGTGACCTGGTGGTGGTGTCGAGGCCCCTTTAGCACTGGGGGAGACTCCCCCCCACGCCGGGCCGGCCCCTCCGTCAGCAGAGCTGGGGCTCTGAGTCATCTTGACAGGCCCGGTCCCAGCCCAGCTCCTTCTCTTACACTCTGTGTGCCCGCGAGCTAATTACCTCCCCTGTGGAGCCTCAGTGTACTCATCTGTAAACCGGATGAGCACACCTCCCGAACCTGGTGGCCATGAGGATTAAAGATTGTCGGCTGGGTGCCCGGGGCTGGGCGGGTGCTGGCTGCTGTCATCCTCCCTGGCCTTGTCATTATCCCATTAGCAGTGGTAGGATTATGTTTGCACAGTGACTGTTTGCCCAGCGAGGACCGGAAGCTGCCCGGCTCCAGCCTGGGGCTCCGCGTGGGCCCGAGGAGGCGAGAGAGCCTCCAGGGGAGGGGATCCTGTGGTCGGCCCTGGCATGGGGCCGGGGATGGGAATGGCGCCGAGGAAGTGAGGGACTAGCCGGGGCACTGGTGGGGCTCTGGGTTCCCGGCTGGAAGCCGCCAGGCCTGGGTCTGAGCACCTGGGGGGAGAGGCCAACCCTTGCTCCTCTGGGGGTGCTGCAGGGGCCCTGTGTCAGCCCAGGGAAGTCCTGTTTGAGGGCACTGCACGTCCCATTACTTGGGTCATTCCCTTTCAGTGACCTTCACCCTCTGCCCACTGGATGGCCGGGCAGGTGGCAGAGGGAAGGGTGATGAGGAGGGAGGGTGCCAGCCCCGCTCCTCTGCAGGTGGCCTGGCCCTGGAGTGGCTGAGTGGCAGCCCAGAGCCTACTTATTCCTGGCTGGTGGCCCCTGGCAGAGCGCCCAGCAGCTTCTCTCTGGGGATGAGGCCGGTCAGCCAGCCAACCCCAGTGCCTGGGGCTCGGGGCGTTCGTGGCTGACTCCCGTGGTTGGTGGGCTGTGAAGTCGCCCTGTTCACCTCGCCACAGCTTCCGCCCCCAGTCCTGTCGCCTTCCTCGGGGCTGCCCGGGTCATCCTGTGCTCAGGCTTCGAGGGGCCGGGGGCGGTGCCGTAGCCGAGGGACGGAGGCTGGAACCCCGTGGTCTGGTGGGAAAGAACTCGGGGGGCCTTGGGTTCAAATCCTCTTATCAACTGGTGGCCGGGGCCTTTGATGTAAGCTTCAAGGCTGTTTCCTCATCTGCCAGATGGGTACCTCCTGCCTAGAGGAGGATGCGGATTCAGTGAGAGAACAGATGGGGGTGTGAGTCCCCACTTGCCGGGTAACCTTGCTGAGCCTGTTTTTCTGTCTGTGAAATGGTGCCCAGAGGGAAGAGTCCTGGGCCAGAGGAGAGAGCAGCTTTGTGGAGGGGGTGGGCATCCCATGGCGCTCTGGAGGCTAGGTGGGATTCGGATGATTGGGAAGGCGTCTCTGGAAGGGGGAACGCTGTGGGCAGGGGCGTGGGCATAGCGGGGTGTGCGGGGGGCGACGGGAGGGGGCAGAGCAGAAGAGCCCGCAAAGGCCCCACCTGGGAGTTGTTTCATTCCACTCCCCACCCTCCCTCCAACCAGGTGCCTAAAGATGTGCCTGTTTATATGAGACCAAAGGGGTGGGAGCTGGCATCACTTGACCAGGCTTTGAGGACTTGTTACCCTTTGGTGTCATCTCAGCAGGAGGAACGGCCGGAGGTGTCAAGTCAGTGGAGTGGGAGAGCTGCCACTGAGACTAAAGGATTCCGCCGAGAGACAGGCCCCCTACTCGGGACACACACTGACTGTGACGGCTCAGGTGCTGGGGCCACGCTGCCCTTGCTGCCCCCAGACACTCAGGGAGACAGTAAACAGCCCTTTACACGATAAAGTGGGCGCCGTGAAGGAGATGACAGGGTGGACTCAGACAGTGGGGCCCGACTTGTCTGGGTGGCCCAGGAGGGCTTCCTGGAAGAAGGGCCATCTCAGTGGAAGACCTGATGGGAGAACGAATATCAGACCACGGGAATGGCACGTGCAGAGGCCCAAAGCTGAGCCTTTAAATGGCTGGCCCAGCGTGCTGGAAGCAGGACTGAAGCCAGGTTCCAGATTCCTGACCAGAGTCTCCTTCTGTCTTGACCCCCAGCCTGCCTGGGGTGGAGGGGAGGTCAGGGCTGTGTGTCAGAGCCTCTCAGAGCATCACATGTCCCTTTGATTTGGGGCCCAGAAAAGGCAGTCTGGTCTCCTGACGTCATGGCAACCTCCCGACCCTGTGACAGCAGATGTGGCCTGGCCTGGGTTTGTGGCAGGAGCACACCTGTGTAATAGGAAAGATGGCCTTGGACCCAGCGCAGGTGAGCTGCTTCCAGTGGGCAGAACTGGAATTGCTCCCCAATTTGGAAGGAAATGTCACAGGCAACCTGGGTCCCAATAACCTAAGATAGAGATGGGGTTCCCTGACGCGCTAAGCATTTACTCTGCATAAGAAACGCTTTTAACACCCACAAGGTTGAGTATTTGTGGTAAGAAAACAGAAGTAACATGTAAGCAGGAAGAGTAAGGTGAAATCACCCACGATCCCTGAAAAGGAGGAATCTTTGGTCCCATTTTGTCATTCAGTAAACTGACCATCATGAGGCTAAGTCATGATAACAATATAATACTAGAAATCATCATCATCATCACATAAATTGTTTTTGGTAGAAATAATAGTACAGGGACTTCCCTGGCGGTCCAGTGGTTAAGACTCTGTGCTCCCAATGCAGGGGACATGGGTTCGATCCCTGGTCGGGGAAGTAAGAACCCACGTGCTGCAAGGTGCGGCAAATAAATAAATAAATAAGTAAATGAATGACATTTCCTCTTAAAAAAAAAAGAAGAAATAATAATACAATAAATAACAATACGATTAATAGTAATACTAAAAACAGCAGTCCTTTCGTGTGGGCACTGCTCATACAGCCAGTGCGACGCCGCTCGGAGGGGCTGTGATTTAGTCCCGCCCCCATCCCAGATGCGGACACTGAGGCTTGGACAGGTGGAGTCACCTGTCTGGGCTCCCGTGCTGTGGGCCGTGGAGCTGGGACTGGAACTCGGGCTGTCGGAGCCTGGGGACCGTGCTCTAACCGTTCACCATTTACCGAAGATGCCCGTTGTGGCATCAGAGAGCTTTGCAGAGTCCAAAATATTTGGCCCGGGCTGTCGGGTTCCGTTTCGTTTCCTGCAGACCTTCCAGTGGACACGTGACTCTACCATTTGAAAGTCTTAAACATAAAACCCAAACCCACACCACCTCCCCATTACGGACTGTCCCAGGATCTAGAGGTGGACTTGGGGGCGCTGCTGAGCCCCAGTCGCCCGGGCAGGCCCACCTGGGCCGTGAGCTTGTGCCCTCAGCCTCCCGCTGACCAAGCCTGGGCTCCGGCTCTAAGCAGAGAGGAGGACTGCAGACCAGGGGCCTGGGGGTGGGAGTGAGGGTCTGACCAGGTTGTGGGGAGAGCTCTGTCTTCTCTTTTCTTTCTAGGAGAGATGGGGATTCAAGAGCTGGGTTGAGAGTAGGCCCCAGTCTAAATATAGACCACTGAGCCCAGCTTTGTGACTTGGGCAAAGCCCACTGTGTGTGGGGGGGGGGCGGGGGGGTGCATGGTAGGGGGAACCGTTTTCTTTTCCTGTAAATATTTTTATCCCTGGGTAGGAAGCAGTCTTCGCGGGCCTATTGTTTGCGCACAATAGGCCCTCATTTTCCAAGAATGTTTTGGCATTTCCCCTTGAGGAGTTGCTGGGGAGAGGAGGCTGCGTGTGAAGGGAGAGGGCTGGGGGGTGAGGATGCCTGGGGTGGGGCCGCTCACCTCTGACTCCAGCTGCGGGGCAGACCCAGAAGCAGAGCGAGGAAGCCAGGAAGGGTTAGGCACCATTAAGACAATATCAGTACTTTCTCCCTTTGTTACACATCATGCATGTTTCTTTTTGCAGAAGGCACCGTATTTGTTGTAGAACAGACAGAAGCTGCTGAGAAACAGCAACACTTGACTCCCCGAGCTCCTCCTATCCAGGAGGAGGGCTGCTCCCTTGTGGCCTCTGTCTCTCCTTTCCTGAAGCTTCCCAGTGCGGGTCTGCTCAGGAAGCACTCGCTCCGGGACGGCCACCCCTCCCCCTCCCCAAATAAGTCAGCCCGAGGAGCTGGAGAATGACACTGACAGTAACCCCGATAGTGGTCATGGTGGCTCCGTGTATCGTACTGCCTGCCAGGTGCCGGCTGCCTGCGTGATCTTTGCACAGAATCCTCGAGATAACCTCGGGGAAGTCGGTGCTGTCACTGTCCCATTTGACAGTTGAGGAAACTGAGGCTCAGAGAAGTGATGTGACAGGGCTGAAGTCACACTGAGTCAGCCGTCGAGTCAAAGCTAGGGCTTTGCAGGAATGTCTGGGCGTTTCTGCTGCCCACACTGGCCACTAGTCCGCCAGGATGCTGGTCAGACGGGAACCCTCCAGGCTGAGGTCCCCTCCTCCCCCACCCAGATTCATGGAGACCATCTTGTCAGCCTTTGGAGCTGGGGAGGCTCTATGGAGCCACCGTGGTCAAGTTTTTGTTGCCCCAAGGGGAAACAGGCCCAGAGCTGGAAAGAGATTTGCCCGGGTGCTGGGTCCTCACCGGTGCTGGCCGGTGGGCACGTCCCCTCCGGCTGGAGTGACTGTCGCACGCCCATGCTGCAGTGGGGGTGGATGGGGAAGCAGCCTGCCTCGTGCTCTGGAGACCTGTCCCGAGGCAGCCGTCTCTGCCTCGGGCCAGGATGGGGTGGGAGTCTTGTCTGGGTCCGGTATTGTGGTGCCTGGCCTGGGTTCAAGTCCCGGCATCACCTCTGATCCTCCTGGACCCCAGGGGGGCCCCCTTCACTGCCCTGAGCCTCACTTTCCTCATCTGCCAAATGGGTGACATGCAGCCCTGCCTCGGAGGCCTTGGTGAGGTCAGGATGGAGGACGTGCTCACCTTCCTGGAGGACCCCACTCCCATGCTGGATCTCACTCCCTGCCCTTTCCCTCCCATAGGTGCCCTTGGATGAGCGCGTCATCTTCTCGGGGAACCTCTTCCAGTACCAGGAGGACAACAAGAAGTGGAGGAACCGCTTCAGCCTCGTGCCGCACAACTACGGGCTGGTGCTCTACGAGAACAAAGTGGTGAGGCCCCTAGCCCATCCCAGCCGTGGGTGCCCCCGCTGAGCCCCCCGCCTCTCCCAGGCCCGGCCAGGCGGCTTCTTTCCCCTTCTCCGCAGCTCCCCCCGGCTTGCTGTCTCCTACGCTAGCTGATTCTGCACGCCCCCCATTCCTAAGCCCGAGACTCCGTACCTCCACCCGCACCCCCCCCTCCCCCCACTAGCTGTGGCCAGGGCCACAGCAGAACCTCAGCAGCCT
>NC_041222.1:262043-294676 GCF_002837175.3 Physeter macrocephalus
CCTTCCGGCCTCCCCATACCTTGCTGTGCTGCGTGCCCTCTCTAAGTGGCATTTCATCCATCCGGGCACCCAGCTCTCTGGGGCCCCCTTTCACTCTGCCTCTCCCCCCATCGGCCACTCATCGCTGGCCCCTGCCCACCCCCGAGGCCCTCCAAATCTCTCCATTTCCAGCGCCCTCCTCCCCCTCGGCCACCTTCCTGCCTGGGCTTCCTGCTGCTCCCCAGCCCCTCCCTTCCTTGCTCTTCAACAGCAGCAGCTAACTGGCCATTCCCTGCCTCAGAGGACCCCTGGGTGGTGGTCCTGTTTCCTTCCTGATGCCCCCCCTTGCAACTCTGTGCCCTGCGGTGGGGGGATGGCTGTCCTTCGATTGTTCCTTTGCTTTGGGCCCTTAGGGAAGCCCCACCTGGTTGAGCCACAGACCCTTCTTCTACCAAACATTTCTGCAGAACAGCTGAAGGACAGGCTTGAGTGCCCTCTGCTTTGAGGGATGCACCAGACTCACCGGGAGGGCTTGTTAAAAAACAGGTTGCTGGGCCTACCCTGAGTTTGATTCAGGTCTGGAGGGGGGCCAAGAACATGCATTTCTGACAAGTTCCAGGGTGACATTGATGCTGCTAATCAGGGACCACGCTTTGAAAGTCATTGCCCTGGAGGTTCCAGCCACTCTTAAGAAATGTGTTGAGTAGTGACACCTAGTGGCCGAGCGCAGCATGGCAGCCCTGCTGTATGAGCTACGTCAGAACTATTTTTTCTCCCCACTGGTGTAAGAAAGCAGCGCCCAATCCTTATTCTCCTCCCAAGGGGACTTAGGAAGTTAGTGGACAGTTCAGGGAAATGGTCAGAGACCCTGGGCTCTAAGGGCTGACAGACCAGGTTTGCGTGCAGGTTGGCTGCCTTACCAGCGATGTGAACTTGGGGTTAATGTACCCACCTCTGGCTTGTGAGAATTCTGTGACATGAAGCATGAAGAGACCGTAGCACAGTGCCTGGTATGTAATGAACACTCGGCTAGTGGTAGCTGCTGCTCGTAGAGACTGTAGGTACAGTGGTGATAATAATGCAGTCACCTCAGCAGTGCTCCCTGACCCTTGCTGCGCCAGGCACTGTGCTATACGTTATGTGGATTATCTCACTGGGTCCTCATGCAGCCCTGTGAGGTAAGAACTGTTACTACGCTGGTTTTAGAGATGAGGAAACTAAAGCAAAGGAGGTAATTATCCTTGGCATCACACAGACGGTACTCAGTGGAGTCGGGATTTGAGCCCAGACCCTGGGTCCAGGTCACTACACCGTGTTGCCTCTAGCGATGGTGGTGGTCAAACTCCCCTCTCTCCCCCTCCTCCCCTTCTTCCTTCTCCTCCTCCTCTTCTCTGACTTGGGCAGGCAACACTTGAATGGGGCCCTGGAGCCAGGGATGGAGACGGGGGTTGGGCTTGGCCACACACGTAACCCCCAGGGACCTCTCTCTGCCCCCTCCTCAGGCTTATGAGCGGCAGGTCCCCCCCCGAGCTGTCATCAACAGTGCGGGCTACAAAATTCTCACCTCCTTGGACCAGTACCTGGAGCTTGTTGGCAACTCCTTACCAGGTAAAGGACCACCCGTCCCAGGCGAAGCACCCAGGGATTTGGCCGGGGAGAGGGTGCCCCTCATCCTGGAGCTGCAGGCTCCACATCCGCAGGAAGACCAGCTGGGCCTAGAGCTAGCAGCAGGTGCCCAGCACAACCTGAGCCTCCAAAGGGAGGCCTGAGAGGGGTTTTCCTGTGGCCACACAGTGAATTGGGGTTGCCCCACCCGAGCCCCTGCTTCCTGAGCCTGGCGATCACAGCTGCGCAGGGGGGCCTCTCTCTACCCTGCCTCTTCCCTGGGTCCCTGAGAGGCTTCCAGGAGAAGACGATCCAGGTGCCCCAATTTGTAAACTGCTGAGTCAATACTGCAGTTGTAAGGAGCTATCCTAGGCGGCCCCACCCCATCAGAGACACCCAGAAACCTTGTGGGCTGACGTCTGCCTCTTAGATGATCCCAGGGAGACCAAGGGGTAAGGCAGATGCTGGGCTTGTGGGGGCAGCTTTTACCCTCGTGTGGGACTTGGTGGTGGAGGGCTCAGCTGGAGTCTGGCTTTCCTGGATTCCAGCCCCTGCACTGAGAGGGCTGCCCTTGGGGTGTTATGTAGACCCCACGAGGTGCTGTGTGTGCTGAGCCGAGCGCAGGCACCCAGAGCCAGGGCCCAGAGAAGAACTGCCATTGTCCTGTTATTAACAGGAGTGGCAAGGTCACAGCCCAGGACCACTTACCTCGCTGGATCTCGAATATCCATGTGGACAAAATAGAGAGAGAAAAATCCCCTTTTATTTATTCTCTATCTCCCACACCCATATCTCCCTCCCCCCCCCTTGGACATTTAAGCCACACTTTGGCCTCTGCTGCTGAAATTTGAAGGGAAACCCAAGAAGGTAATGCTTGGCCTTTTTTGATCCTGAGGGCTCTGACCCTGTGTTATTTGTGCCTCGTGCACAGAGTTTAGAACCTGACCCCAGGGAGGTGGCTGCATTACCAGCTCTGAGAAATGGTGCTGGGAGAGTCTGACATTCCTTTAGCCAGGCTGTGGAGCAAGAGAGAAGGAAGTGGCCTCCCCACTGACTCTCTGGTCACCCCGGGACAGGCCGGCCCTCTCTGGACCTGAGCCTGCCCCTCATGGTAGGGCGAGGCGTCAGCTGCTGGCGTCCTCTGGCCGAGGGAAGCCACAGAGGGCAGCTGTTCAGAGGGCACTGTCTCCACAGGGACCACATCCAAATCGGGCACTGCCCCCGTCCTCAAGTGCCCCACGCAGTTCCCGCTCATCCTCTGGCATCCTTCTGCACGTCACCACTACTTCTGCATGATGACGGAAGCCGAGCAGGACAAGTGGCAGGCTGTCCTGCAGGACTGCGTCCGGCACTGCAACAATGGTGAGCCGCCTCTAGGCACCCGGAGCTGGGAGCGGGGGTTCGCTGGATTATGTGCTGAGTGGTGACACCTAGTGGCTGAGTGCGGTGTGGCAACCCTGCTCTATGAGCTGTTCTGCTTTTCCTTCTGGGGTTGTTAGAAACCACTGTCATGCTGCCCTTCACCTTCTTCCTCGATGAAAACAGTTCTGTGATGCACTGAAAAAAATTTTGGGATATCGTTCTCAGAGGGATGCAGTTGTTGAGCCCTTGGGTCACGGAATAAAAATCCTGATTTCTGCCACTTTCCAGCAACACGACCTTAGGAGACCAGCTTACCTTTTGAAGCCTCTGTAAAAGGGGGATAATAATCTCTCCTGTGTCTCAGAGGGTTTGTGAGGATTCTCAGTGAGAATCCACTCAATGCTTGGTAAAGGTTTTTTTATGGCATCCTTTCTTTCTTATCAGTGACCTGTACCGTAGTCTGGGAAGTTCCCTTCCTCCTTCAGGGCCTCATTGTCCTCATCTGTAAAGTTACAAGGTCTCTTCCAGTTCACTCATTCATTTAACAAGCCTTTTAATGTCTCTGAGCCAGACCCAGGGCTGGGCACTGAGGATGCAACAAGGAAGCAAGACATGGTCCCTGTCCCCGTGCTGCCGGCAGCCTGGTGGGGAGACAGACGTTACACAGATGAGGACCCCAGGGGGTGATGAGTCACAGCTCTGCTGGGCGCTGGGTGGGAGCCACCTGGGAACCTGGAGTGTGTGTATGTACTGGGGGTGCCGATCCTGTGTGTGGGGAGGGGTAGATCAGGGCGGCTTCCTTGAGGAGGCCGGGCTTCAGCTGAGACCTGGAGGATGAACAGTTCTAAGGCAGAGGGAGGTGAGTTCCAGACGGAGGTCGCGCAGCGAGCGTGAAGGAAGGCCCAGCGGTGTGGGCAGTTTAGAGGGGGAAGCACAGGCCCTGAAGTGGGGAGGGGGTGCCTGGAAATGGGCCTGGAGGGGCTGCTGGGCTCAGGCCTGGAGGGCCTCGTAGGGCTTTAAGGAGTTTGATCAAAAAGGCTTGTGATTGTCTCTCAGCCGGGGGGTGGGCATGAGGGGCTTTCTGCCCTTACGGGAGGAGCAGCCCCATCCTGGACCCTGAAGTTCCTTCCCGGTGCCCTGGCCTCCCGGCAGCAGAGGGAGGCCGCTGCCCCCGCCCTGCCCTTGCCTCTGCCCTACTCTCCCCGCCCGGCATGCCTTGGGCGCAGCTCCACCCGGTGGATGGACAGTGGGCACCCACGCCTGGAGGCGGCTGTGCGGTGACTCGGCTCACCCCACCTGGCCCCTGTCCTCTCCGCTCTCCAGGGCTGCCTCTGCCCCGGCTGGAATCTGCCGGGCGGCAGGAACCAGGTCTTCAGTCAGGCCAGCCCCTGCCGCCCACAAAGAGCCTCCTGTTCCCAGGTCCCCGGGGGCTGAGGGGCCAGGACTGGGCCGAGGCGATCTGGGCTCTGGCTGCCTGGCCTGGGGCACCGTCCCTCCTCCTTCCGCCCTCCTCCTCTTCCTCCTCCCCCCTCCCTGGCCCAGCTCCTCCCTCTCCAGGTTTCCAAGGCTAATGGCAGACCTGGCCAGGTGACCCCAGGCCAGTCCGGGTGGGGACAGACCAGGTGGGGAAGAGCCGCCGCTCGGTTCCCCATGCGCCCAATGGCAGTTGTGATAAACTTTGCTGGATCGTGGGGAGGAATACATGAGCTGGGTTGGGTAGAGCTCTTGGCCCCGTGCCTAGCACATAGCGAGCGCTCAGCCAGGAGGCTGAGGGGTATGGGTGCGGGTCCTGTGGGCAGGAGGGGAGGCCGGGGAGAGCTGCTGGGGTCGGGGGGAGAGGCGTCCTGCGGCCGCAAGGTGTTGGGAGCTGACAGGGCGGTTTGAGAGCAGCCTTTCCTCCACCCTGAGGACTGTGGGAAAGTTCTCAGCTTCCTCGGGGGCTGGGCCTGGAATTTGCAGGGCCTGGAATTGCTCACTCCGGGGGCTGCCAGGAAGTGGGGGGTGGCTGGGGAAGGAGGCCGAGCTGGGTGGACACAGTTCGTCCGGCCCCCGCCCACATCCTGCATTCCCGGAGCAGCTGGGGCAGCAAGAGGCAGCGGGCACGGAGCTGCCCCCTCGGGCTGGGCCTGGGGTGCAGAGGTCAAGGCCTCTTCCTGTCTGACCGCCGTCCCCCTCTGCCTGCTGCCCGGGCCTGAGGAATGTAGCTTCCTTTCTCAGCCTGACCCTGAGGACCCCACGGGCAGGAAGTCTCCAGGTCTCGCTAGAGTCCGCCGGTCTGGGTTCAGGCCCCGGGGCTGCCGTTCCCTAGAGGTGTGGCCTCGAGCCGGTGACTTTGCCCCCCTGAGCCCGTTTCCTCATCGGAGAGAGTGGGGCTGAGAACAGCTGTCCCTCTGGGAGCCGTCTGGGGCTTAGGTGAGGGAATGCGTGTGCGGTCTCAGCCTTAGTCTGCCGTAACACGGGACCACAGACTGGGCGGCAAAACAACGATTTATTTTTGCACAATCTGGAGGCTGGAAGCCTGAGATCCAGGTGTCAGCAGGTCTGTTTTCTTCCGAGGTCTCTCTCCTTGACCAGCAGGCAGCTGCCGTCTCCCTATGTCCTCACACAGTCCCCGCCCCTGTGTGCGCAGTTTGTCCAGATTTCTTCTTCTGAGGACACCAGAATGGGATGTCTGAGGACACACATATGGGATCCGGGCCAAGCCTAAGCCCCTCGTTTGAACTTAATCACCTCTCTAGTCCCTGTCTCCAGTCAGTCACATTCTGAGGGCGCTGGGGGTCAGGACTTCAGCGTAGGACTTTGAAGGGACACAGTTCAGCCCCTAACAGCCAGGCTCAGGGGAAGAGCTCGGGAGGGGTGACCCTCCCTTTTGACCCAGCCACGCGGCGTGCAGAGTCGGGTCTGAGGCTGCACGTCTGACTGGCCAGAGCCCAGGGCCTCGGCGGCCTCCTTCCTGCCGCCCAACCCTCTGGCTCAGCGTCCTGCCACCTGGAGAGCCACCCTGCCGGGCACACCCGGCTTGCCGTCTGCAGACTGTAAATGCCCCAATGTGAGAAAGGCTGCATATGACGCATGGCTGGATTTTTCTAGGCAAAAACCTGGTCTCTGGGAGACGGTGCCCCTCCTTAAGCCTGAGGGGCTTCCTCTCCTGGCCCAGCTGGGCAGCACCCACCCCAGGGCTCTGCGCGGCACCCCAGCTGGGACACCCCCTCATCTCAGGTCCCTGAAATGCAGGGTGAGACGCCCCTCACGCCCCCATCCCAGTCCACGGAGCTGCCACTGCAGGGCTGGGGCTGGGCCTCGGTTTCCCCACCTCTGAGCTCTCTTCCAGCCCCGCCAGGCAGGGTGATTCCTGGGTCAGTGGAAGTGGGGGGATGGGTTCTCCCCACGCCAGAGACGGGCTTCTTCTCTGGGGGAGTGACTCACCCCGTAGTCACTGCAGTGGAGGTCGGGGTTTCGGAGGCACTGGCTGCCATTTCCCCTTCCCTTGGCTCTGGGGACACAGCAGTCAGGGGCTCGCGGCCAGGGTAGCCACCAGCTGCCTGGCTGCGAGGTGTTTAGCCGCGTTCGTCCTGAAGTCAGATGTTGCGACTTCCTGCAGCCTGCCTCCCCAGCACCCAGTCTGAGGCCCATGCCTTGTTCACTGACCCCGTCGCCAGCACGGGGGAGGTGGGCAAACTCATCTGGGCCACCCCCGCCACCATCAGTGACAAAAGTGAGAAATGGTATTCCCAGTCCCCTGGATGCACGGCGGTGAGCAAGGCGGACCCAGGGCAGCAGGAGCCATTCGTGGCTGCGGTTACTGATAAGGTGCGAAGCGGTGCCCGCCGGGGCCTGCTCCCGGGCCCTGCCTTCCCAGTTCGCACTGTGGTCCCTGCAGCCCCACGGTGGGTGTGTGAGGCCAGGCTGGTCATCGCTCCCACTATTCAGAAGGGAAAACTGAGGTCCCTTAGGGTTCAGTGACCTGCAACGAGGTCAAATTGACCTGCCATTTGGCCCGTGAGCCAAATCGGGCTCATCGCCTATTTTAGTAAATCCAGTTTTATCGGCTCGATTGTTCACACGCTGCCTGCGGCTGCTTTCCTGCTACAACGGCAGGTTGAGTGGCTGAGACTACTTACTGCCTAGCCCTTTGCGGGGAAAGTCGGCAGGCCCCGACGGAGGGAGGGTCTCTGGGCGCCTCCGGCACGCTGCCTGCCACACTGGGCGGCCTCTCCTCGGTGGTGGTGGCGGCTTCTGGGCTTGGCTCTGCTGCTCGCTGGCCTTGGGCCCTCGGCAGTGGCCTGACCTCGGAGCCTGTTTCTTCATCTGGAAAAGCAGAGGAAAGGACAGTGCCCACATCTTGGGCTGGTTGGGAGGATTGAAGGAGATGAGGAGGATACGGAGGAGGGCTGTCTTACTGTAAGCCCCTTACAGTAAGCCCTTGTCTTACTGTCCACTGCTGTTGGCGGGTCATTATCGTTACTGTCACTGCAACTACTCCTGATGCTGTTACTACAAGAGCCATGGGGGTCAGAGGTGGGGGGCGTTGGGGCAGTCAACCCATGGGTCTCGGTGGAGGGCACGGGCCATCCTACCGACCTCTCTCCATCCCTGTCCCGGGCAGGGATCCCCGAGGACTCCAAGGTGGAGGGCCCCGCGTTCACTGACGCCATCCGCATGTACCGCCAGTCCAAGGAGCTGTACGGCACCTGGGAGATGCTGTGTGGGAACGAGGTGCAGGTGAGGCCAGGGAGGCTGGCGGGGAGGCTGCGGGCCCACAGGCAGGGCTCTGGAGCACTGGCTGCAGGTTCGGACGGGTGGAGGCTGAGGTGGGTCCCGCAGGGGGAGCTACTTGTTATTTTGTTCAGTCATTCACTGAGCACCGACCCTGGACTAGGTGCTGGGGTGCACTGTAAGAGGGACGCAGTCCTGGCCCTCAGGGAGCCGTCTAGAAGGAGAAACGGACGTTTGACAAGTAAATGCACACACTTCCATGTGCAAGCAAGGGGGGCAGGGTGTGGTCTTCCAGACAGGGTGGCAGCATGTGCAACGGTCCTGAGGTGGGGCCCCTACAGGGACACCCAAGCAGGTAAGCTGGGACCTGTGGGAATGATGCCCAGGAGGGAGGGCAGTGGAGACGTGGAGCGAAGAGCAGCTTTTTGAGGCGGGGCTCGAGTGGCCGGGCTTGCCGGAATATGGAGGGGGCCGGGCATGCTCCAACCCCTGCCCCGGCCCGTGCCTCCCGGTCCTAGATCCTGAGCAACCTGGTGATGGAGGAGCTGGGCCCTGAGCTGAAGGCAGAGCTCGCCCCCCGGCTGAAGGGGAAGCCGCAGGAGCGACAGCGGCAGTGGATCCAGGTGGGCAGGCCTGGGGTCGGGAGCAGGGGTCGGGGGCCTGCAGCTGCCTGGCACCCTCAGCCTGGCGCTGACACCTCCGCCCTGCCCACAGATCTCGGACACCGTGTACCGCATGGTGTATGAACAGGCCAAGGCACGCTTTGAGGCCGTGCTGTCCAAGCTACAGCTGGCCCGGCCGGCCATGGAGGTGGTCATCCGCACCGACATGGACCAGGTCATCACCTCCAAGGAGCATCTGGCCAGCAAGATCCGAGGTAGGCGGGCCACCCGCTAGGGCTGTCATCACTTGGTGGACATGCTGGGACCAGCCGCCCTCCGGGGTCAGGGCATCCCTCCTGCCCGTTTCAGGGATCCGTTTGCATTTCACAGGAATGACTTGATTCATTGATTACTTTTAAAACACCAGAATCAAATCTGAGGCATTGTTCTTTCAACCCCTGTGAGTTGTTTGCCAGCTGTTATTTCTATAGACTCAGATCTTGGTGACCTAAATGACGTCGAGGAGGTTCAGCCTTCTTTCTGTTCATCTTTGGTCATCAGATCTACCACGTGTCGTTTTAGCGACATCAGCTTGACTTTGGTGATTCACATTCAGCCAGCCTTTCCCTGCTCAGTTGATGCCCCTTTCTATTCCGAGCCTGATGGGACCCTTTCCCTCACTTGTCGTCCATCACACGCTGGCCACGGTTGTGACTGTTGTCAGTTGCCCGAGGGTTATTCTCTAACAGCTGTACTCACCGTGAGCTGGGGAGGACACCGAGAGTTGACATTTATTGTGTGGAACAAATAATGTTAGCTGGGCAGGGGAGGAGGAGGGACGTCAAAACACCCCCTGGCTAAAAAATGCCTTGGTCAGAATGTCTTGGAGACGGTCCCTGCGCACAGGGAAGCAGCCTTTTCCATAGCTGGGCTGAGTCAGGCCACACCATTCCAGAGCAGAATCGGGGTTTGCAAAACCCAGAGGCTCATCGAAGCCACTGAAGTATTTTTCTTTCTTTCTGTTTTTTTTTTTTTTAAATGAAGGAGCAAGACCCCCAAAGGTGAGTTCTCTTCCTCTAGCTAAGCAGAAAAACTGCCACCCTAGAGACCTTTACGCTAGCAGTTTTCTTAGTTTCTTGCCATCACAGTTTCAGGAACATCAGGGTCCAGTCTCAGAACTCCCCGTTATTTGTGCTGCATTATCAGCTGTTCCTCAAGAATCCTTCAGTTTGCTAATGTTGTCACCAGTGGTTTTCTTTTAAGAATAATACGACAGCCTGCCTCGAGCCTGGGGGTCTGGGATGGTGGGAGTTGCTACCGGGGGTGCCATCCGCTAACCAGCTCCCTCGGTGCAGCCTCCATCCTCCCCAAGGCGGAGGTGTGTGTCCGGAATCATGTCCAGCCCTATATCCCGTCCATCCTGGAGGCCCTGATGGTGCCCACCAGCCAGGGCTTCACCGAAGTGCGGGACGTCTTCTTCAAGGAGGTCACCGACATGAACCTGAACGTCATCAACGAGGGCGGCATCGACAAGCTGGGCGAGGTGAGCCGGGCGCTGGCCCCGGGTTTGGGTTTGGTCTGGCCCCCGTCACGCCCTCACTGTGATCAGGGCTGGCCGCTCCCCTCTGGGGCATAACCTGGGACCTGAGGGTCTGCGGGAGACCAAGGGGCCGGGCAAGCACACAGATGCCGTTTCGTGCACCCCACAAATGGAGCCAGCCCCTCTCACTTCTCAGTTCTCTGGTTCTCGGGGTGAACGGTCTTCCACAGACCCCATATTGGGGTAGTCGGCTGCCTGGAACCCCACATAATTCAGGTGCAGGTAGAATCGGTCCTGTAATCTTAGCCTCTTCTACACCCCAAACCGAGGAGTCCATGGACAATAATAATCATAGAATTTGAGAGCCATAGAAGACCTTAGAGATCATGAAAAACCATCTCCTGATTTGGAGGCTGAGGAAACTGTGGCTAAGAGAAGGTGAGCAATTTGCCCAAGGTCACCCAGCGCCGGGCTGGCCTCTCCCCCACGCTGTGCTGCTGGACCCACTCCTTCCTTCAGAGCCTCGTGCTTCCTGGGCCGGGTCCTCGAGCGCTTGCCCTTGTGACCGCCACCCCCGGATGGCCTTCCCGGGTGCCTGGAACCCGAGGGCCCAGGGGCTGGGGGGCTGCCTGGCTACTCTGGCGGCCCCAGCTCAGGTCCTGCGTGTCTCTGCCTCCCTACAGTACATGGAGAAGCTGTCCCAGCTGGCGTACCACCCCCTCAAGATGCAGAGCTGCTATGAGAAGATGGAGCCGCTGCGGCTCGATGGGCTGCAGCAGCGTTTCGACGTGTCCAGCACGTCTGTGTTCAAGCAGCGAGCCCAGATCCTCATGCGTGAGGTGAGCCCAGGGTGCTACCCCAGCTCCCCCGCGCCCGCCGTCCCCAGGTCCCCAGCTCCCGGGGAAGAGGCCCTGCCTCTGTGGCCTTCCTCCTCGTCCTCCTCACGGGTCGCGCTGCAGCCGCACGCGGCCCCGGCGCGCTCTCTGCTCTCGGGCCTGTTTGGACACTGCCCACCTGGCTGATTCAGACTCATCTTTCGGGTCTCGGAGACCCCTTCCTCGGGGAGGCCCTCCTTGCTCCCTGAGCCCCTTCCCACAGGGCCTAGGGCCTCTGTTGCCCTGAGGCAGGGACTGGCCCCGGTGCCGGCCCTGAGCCAGCACACTAGACACTCAGTACAGGAGTGAGCGAGTGAACGGGCAGCTGAGCGCACAGGCGCCCCCTCCTCCCGGCGGGCACCCCTCTCACGTGCCCCGCGGTGTTCCCCGCCGGCAGCAAATGGACAACGCCGTGTACACCTTCGAGACCCTCCTGCACCAGGAGCTGGGCAAGGGGCCCACCAAGGAGGAGCTGTGCAAGTCCATCCAGCGCATCCTGGAGCGGGTGCTGAAGGTGAGCCGCCCGGCCAGGCCCCACCCTCCACCCAGGGGGATGCGGGGGCTCGGGTCAGACCAGGGGCCGGTGGAGCTCCCTGACCCAGAGCCTCCCTTGCCCCGGCCCCTCTTTCCTGGCAGAAATACGACTATGACAGCAGCACCGTGCGGAAGCGCTTTTTCCGGGAAGCTCTGCTGCAGATCACGATCCCGTTCCTGCTCAAGAAGCTGGCGCCCACCTGCAAGTCGGTGAGTGCACCCTCTCCCCCCCTCCCCCTCCCCCTCCCCTCCCCAGCTAGCCCAGCCCTGGGCCTGACCAACAGCCCTGGCCGCCCCTCTCTCTGCCCGGCAGGAGCTCTCCCGGTTCCAGGAGCTGATATTCGAGGACTTTGCCAGGTTCATCCTGGTGGAGAACACGTACGAGGAGGTGGTGGTGCAGACGGTCATGAAGGACATCCTGCAGGGTGCGTGCCTCCCGGCCCCCGGGGGCTGGCTACAGAGCTGGGTGGGGGGTGCTGCTGCTGTTGGGACCCTTACTCCCTGGAGGGTGGTGGAGGTGGCCGCCCAGAGGTCTTCCTGGTGGGGTCAGCTAAGCTACAAAGAAAAGAGAAGACTTACGCCGTGGGCTGGGGTGGGCCCACTACTAGCGGCGTGGCCCCAGGAGGGGAGCATCGCATCCCTGTGCCTTAGTTTGTTTGTGGGTCCTTGACATTTTGGGGGAGCATCAGGTGAGTGACAGGGCGTAGGGCCACAGCCCCTGTTCCCGGCCTTGAGGCCCGAAGTAAGCCTCGTCCCAGTCACAGCACCCACTCGGGCCGAGGGAGGCCTCTGGGGGATGATGCAGGGCACAGCTGGGCACAGCGTAGGGCGCGCTGGCGGCCGTCAGCCCCGTGGTACACGTCCCGACGCCGCCCTCTTGTCCTGTAGCTGTGAAGGAGGCCGCCGTGCAGAGGAAGCACAACCTGTACCGCGACAGCGTGGTCATGCACAACAGCGACCCCAACCTGCACCTGCTGGCCGAGGGCGTGCCCATCGACTGGGGCGAGGAGTACAGCGGCAGCGGTGACGGCGGCGAGGACCCCGGCGGCCCTGGTATCCCGGAAGCTGCCACCCTCTCGGAGAAGCGCCGGCGTGCCAAGCAGGTGGTGTCCGTGGTCCAGGACGAGGAGGCGGGGCTGCCCTTCGACGCTGTCCCTGAGCCGCTACCACCTGCATCCGCAGACAGCATCGCCAAGCTCCGTGGCCTGCTGGCCCGGGATCTGCAGGCCGAGAGCCCCCCGCTGGCCGGCCCCCTCCTCAATGGGGCCCCCGCCCAGGAGAGCCCCCAGCCCGGGGCGGCCCCTGAGGCCGCCTCACCGCCTGCCTCACCCCTCCGGCAGCTCCCGCCTGGAAAGGCCTCGGACCTCGAGCCTCCCAAGCCCAGTGACCAGGAGACCGGGGAGCAGGTGTCCGGCCCTGGCGGCCGCCCCCCGATCCATACCACCACCGAGGACGGTGCAGGGGTGCAGACTGAGTTCTAGGCCAGTCGCCCCCGAGCTTCTGTTGGACATGGCACTCGGGCCACTCCCTCCGAGGCACTGGAAGGCTCGGCTCTGGGTGGGGAGCGCTGGATCTGTGCCTTCCGGGTGGGGGTGGGGATGGGGCCGGGCTGGTGTGGCACCTCTGGGGCTGGGCAGGGACGGGCCCACCTGAGTCACTTTACTGGGTTCGGTCACACTTGGTCGGTCTGTTTTCTGTGGGATGATCTCGGCTTTCCTCCTCCTGCTGGGGGCAGAGCACAGCGGAGGGGCTGGGAGCACGCGGCGGCCCTGGGTCCCCGAGTCCTCCCCTCCCTGCCCTGCCTCCGTGGCCCGTTTCCCTCGTGGATCTTGCCGTCCTTGGGAAGAGGGCGGTAAGAGTAGCATCTGCTGTGACACAGAGCCCATGGATCCTCTCTCCTCTCAGCAAGGGGCTCGCTGGAGCCAGGAAGACGGAGCGCTGAGGCCCGTCTCGGCCCTGCTCCTCCCTCCTCCCGGCTGGGCCCCAGAGGCCAGTCTTGGAGTGGATACTGGCCTTGCTGTCCCGCCCCGGGTGAGGGGATGCGCAAGGAGGGGGCCTTCAGGCTGGGGGAGGGCTGCCTCCGGAGGCGGGTGGGGCCGTGGGCCTGAGGAGAGAACAAGAAAGGCCTGGAAGGGGCTGGTCTGGGGCGAGGACCAGCTGTCTTGAGGGAAGGAGGGCATGACCTCTGCAGAGGTACTGCTGGGAGGGTGGGCGCGGTGGCAATGGAGGGTTGCTGGAAGTGGGCCGTTGCCCCCCGTCCACTTGCTGGGGTCCGGTCTCCGGAGTCCCTCTGGCCCCCTGTGCTGGGCTGGGGGTGGGTGGGGGGTGGTGGCACGTTGCTCAGTGGCAGGGCTGGGTGGGTGTGGACTCTGCAGGCCACTTCCAAGGTACGGCTGTCCTCCCGGGGGGCTGCGGGGCTCGGGAGGGGCCGGGGGATGGGCCGAGGCGCCCCAGGGCACCACTGGGCTTTTGGGTCAGGCTGGGGCTCGGCCCCTGCTGCTCCGAGTTTCCAGTCACCCCACCCTGAAAACTCCAGGACTCTTGAAATGTCCTCATGAGTCATGTAGGGCCCAGCCATCCCCCTTCCTGGGGTGAGGGTCAAGCCGAGACCATCCCCAGGGGCTGGGACCTCCTGGCCTTCCCAGACCCCCCTCCCCCGCTGCTTTGAGGGGAGGGTGGGCAGGGCAGAAACCGAGTCCTTCAGGGTCCTCAACCCCATCCCAGCCCTGCACCCTCCATCCCCTCGATCTCCTTCCTGGACGGGGCCCTGGGCCCCACAGGATGTGCGGCACTGGCTGGTGCTCAGGGCCCAGCCCCCTCCAGCCCCCCAAGCCCTAAACTCAATGCCTCACTAACCTCTTTTACCAACACGTTCCGTCTGAAGATGCTCTCCTCTGGTGCCTTCTTTTGTGGTTTTCCAATCATCCTTCTCAAATCTTGTATTGAAAATATTATGCAAACTGTTTAAGCTTCTACTAATCAATAAATGCTTTATTTAAAGCCAGTGGCCCACGTGTGGTGCCAGCAGGGGGAGACCTGGGCTGGAGCCTGACTAGGAGCATCTGTGCACCTCGACTTTCTGGGATGGTCGCTTGACCGAGTGCTTACAGGTGCATGGCCAGAGTTCTCCTATTATCCCATTTTACAGAGGAGAAAACTGAGGCTTGGAGAGAAGGGACACAGCAGGTAGGTGACTAGCCTGCTGGCAGCTCAGACGGCTTCCTCAGCCAGATCCATGCAGGGTGCACCTCTGGCGGTCTCGGGCAATGGTGAGGGCAAGAGGGGAGCTACTTTATGGCCACGTGGCCCTGGGGTGCCCATAGCGGGTGGGCCCGAGGCTCCCACGAGATCCAAACAGTGATGCCAGTGTTTTCAAGACTCCTGCTCACACAGCTAGTATTTCTGAGCACTTACCGTGGGCCGTGCACGTTACGTGCAAGACTAGGAGCCTCACGGCAGCTTCAGGGGGCGGGCACCGTTGTCACGTTTCACCGATATGTGTAAACTGAGGTCCAGGAAGGCGGGGAACCTGGGCTGAGGCTATGGGACCCCCATCACCTTGGGGGACGGTGGCCAGTGGCTGAAGGCTTGTTAACAAGGGCTGAGGTGAGAAAGCAGGGGCTCGGCTGCAGTCTTGCTGTTCACCTTGGCAAGTCACTGAACTCAGCCTCAGGCTCCTCGTCTATAAAAGGGGGGGCCTCTTGAGGGTTCAAGGAGACCCGCCAAACACTGCTCTGCGAGGTGGCCCTGCCCACCTCAGGCCTCAGTCTCCCCTCTCAGCTAAGCAGACCCCAGGAGGGTGTGTGGGGAGGGGAACCATCAGAGGGCCCCCGGGTACCTGGAAAGCAGGACTCACACCACATGGGCCCTTCATCCGTCCTGTTTCAGTCACAACAAGGCAGGGAGAGTGAGGGCCTGTCTCCTGCATACCGCCGGCTCTTACGCTGTGCCTGCGATGAGCATTCAGTGCTCCCTGGTGGCCGCCGGCCTATGTCAGGGCTCCATCGTGTCCCTTGCTGAACAGATGGGGAACTAGGGCGTGGAAGGCTGGCCAGGGTCAGAGTTAGCTGGAGGCAGAGCCCAGGCGCCCCGAGCAGGCCTGCCTCTAGCCCAAAGAAGCTGCCCCTGGCTCAAAACTATCTGCCAGAAAATGCACGATAAAGGTACAGCTCTACAGTGAATACCAAGAGCACGGCTCCTTCTGGAATTGTGCAACGAACAACCTGCGTGGCTGCACGGGTTCAGGGGTCAAGATGCTTCTAGGCTCCAGAGCCAGTGCCACCACGTTCCTGTTGCAGGGCCCGGGACACCCAGCCCCCTGGTCTGGGGTAACGATAACAGAGCACATAGCACGTCCCGCACGGCACCACAAGCTCCGCAGACTTTGAGCCCTTCTCTTAGAGCCCTGGTCTCTCCACCTGCAACGAGGGAGGTTTGGATAACTTCACCTTTGGGAACACCGCACCTCCCCACCTTCCCTTCTGACTCAGCTGCGACCCCCCCTCCCCCTCCCCCTCCCCGGGCTCCATCAGGACCCAGTGATGACTCGGCGGGAGCAGGCTGGAGATGGGTTTATTGACGTTCCCGCTTCGGGTCTGCAAAGCTCAGTGCCTGCCCTGGAGCTGCGTGGGGCGAGGAGGTGCAGATCTGGAGAGCAGAGAGGGAGGCGAGGAGGGGCCGACGTCGCTGAGGCACCGGGCCCGCCCTGAACACGTTCTGGCCAGTCAGTCCGAGGACAGGCCACGGTGGCCTCCCCACCTCTCCCCTCGGCCAGGGCCCTACTTCACTCCCACCACCCTGCCCAGTGGGACAGCACTGCCCGGGCTCCCCTGATGAGGCTCCTGGGGGGGCCGTGACTGCCAGAGGCAGCTGGGACACTCAGGCCTGTGCTCAGATGCAGGCGCGCTGCCACCCCACACCCCAGACCCTGTCCTCGTGCGGCAAGGGGTCCTCTCTCCTCCTCCACAGTATTCACGCTGGCTCTGTCCTTGGTCAGGAACACTCCTGTCCCCGCCGGGGCCAGGACAGAGGGCCTGTACTAGTCCATGGAGAACAGAGCGGGAGCTGGAGCCCTGGGCCCGCAGGTGGCAGAGGTGGGGCTGGAGGCGTCAGGCCCGGGCTGGCGGCCGGCGCTCAGCGGCTGTGGTAGAGGCGGAGGCGCTGGGCGATGTCCTGGCGGCACAGCGGACAAGTGCGCAGGGGCTGGCAGCACTGCTGGCAGCAGCAGACGTGGCCGCAGTTGAGGAAGATCATCTGGGCCTGAGGAGAGAGCGCGGGAGCGTCTGGGCCCCAGCCCGGCCTGGTTCCCCGGGGACGGGGCAAGTGAGGCCTTGGCCCCTAAAGATCTGACAGCGCGGTCGTCATGCTCCAATCAGCACAGGAGCACGTGCCACCGCCCTTCTTGGTCACTCTCTGCCCCTCTGTAACAGCCATGCACGTTTTACAGCCCCACCCCATCTCACCCGCCCGGCTGTTGGATGTGCATGTCGTTCCCAATTTTTGGTTTTTCTGTGCACTTTGTCCGGACCCTCGGTCTCAAAACCACCCCAGCATTATGGATTAAAAGCCATGGAAGTGTGTCTATTCTTTGCTTTAGCATTTCCTCTTTTTAGTAAGTTATCGTAAGGAAATAACCAAGGATGTGCTCCAAATTCTGTTCAAGGCTGTTCAGTATAGCACTGTTTGTAGTAACAAGAGCTAGGAAGCCACCTCCGGGGCCCAGAGCAGGGGTTTGGTTAAATTTATAACCACCAAGGCCCCCTGGATCACCGCATTCCCCGAGCCCAGCAAAAACCACAGGGTAATCAAACTGCTAGCGTGGCGGCCTTTTCTAAGTAGGATCACACTCTGGGGGGAGGGGGGGTAATTTTACGTGCTACATTGCTGAATTTTTATAATAGGCATCAATTTTGTTACAGTTTTTAAAACAGGTTTTAAAGTCTCTTCAGAGAAAATTGTGTTGTTGATATTTAATGACTTAATACATACACGAAGGGAAACTTCCTAAGTGGGAGAAAAAACTCTTTTGAAAAAAAAGAAAAAAGGCCCAGAAAATGATGTTAGCGTTACTCATGTTTGGGTCATGGGATCATGGGTCATTTTAATTTCCTGTTTTTTGCCCGGGAGGCTCCGGACGGCAGGCGCTAGGCAGGCAGGCAGGCAGGCAGGCGGGCGGGGGGTTGGGCCCGTTGCCCCAGACTTACCTCCCGTTCCAGGCACACAACACACTCTGAGGTCTGGGCCTCCAGCTCCGCGCGGGGTGCTGATGGTCTCACTGCCTCGGGAAGCTCCTCAGGGGCCGTGGGGAGGACCTCGCCCTGTGGTGGTTTCAGCAGCTCTGTGGGGACAGAGAGGCTGAGGCAGGGTCACGCCCACCTGACCCCGATCCCTAGGGCCTCCCCTGGCCCTGCCTGCCCCACGTGAACAGTGAGCTGGAGCCGGACGGGCTCTGACCAGGATCCCACCTTCCTACACACCCTCTTATTTCTCTTTGCTGAGCCCCATTCCCCCTCCTGTAAAATGGGACAGCTGGGGTGCTGGTTAATTGGGGCCTCTTACCCCTAACACACCCTGAATCCTTCACAGCCACCCTGCAAGTAGGGCTCATCACTGTCAGAGATGAGAAATCGGAGGCTCAGAGGGGGAAGCCACTTGCCCGAGGCCACAGGGCCATCTGGTGGTAGAGCTGCCCCGCAGGAGCCCTGGGTAGGACCGGACCTCGCTCGCAGATTCTCCACCCACGGGCCCAGGCACAGGTGACCCAGAGGAGCAGGGAGAGGAGTGAGCAGCTCTCAAGGCCGCCCCCCCTGTCCCCCGGCAGAGCCCCCAGCATGTCCACTGCTCTGCCCTGGATCCAGCATCCCCTGCCTGGGTCCCAACCGCCGTGAAGGAGGACATCAGAATCGGTCTCTCTCATCACACCACGTGCACCAGCGACATCCCCCAGTCTCTCTCCATCCCTGATCCCCATCCCCTCAGTTCATGTTTTTCATTTATTCTACGGGTTAAATTACAAGCAGTATTTTTTATAATTGTAAAAAACCTGAAGTTTTTTTTTTTTTTTTAAAAAGCCTATCACAACCACTCTAGACCCTCTAGGGGTACCATGGTGTCCCCGCAAACCATCACTGTAAGGGGGCGCGTCTATATTTAATAGAACACATATTGAGTCCTGGGATCAGAAAGAACTGTTGGGAGAACTCCTGAGGCTCTCCCGCCCCCTGGAGCTCAGGAGCCTTCCAGCCCAGCCCCTCCCTGCAGGGTGGCCACAATCAGGAAGAAGCCCTAAGGGTTAGGGTTAGGGTTAGGGTTAACCTGTCTCTGCCTCAGTTTCCTCATCCCTCAGATGCGGGCAACAATGGTGCCCACCTCACGGGGCCGCAGCAAAGGTGCCCTGACACGGTGGTCATCAAATGCCTGATAGCCGTCCTGCTCGGCACACAGGAGACCCGACTCCCGCGCCTTCCCCTGGGTCAGCCACAGCACCTGCCCTCTTCCGGGCCTCCGGATGAGGGCAGGGCACCTCCTTCACAACCATCACAAACACCTTTCTACGTCCAAACCACAGGCCTGCCCTGGGGCGCAGTGCTGGGCATGGGGTGGGCACTGGGTCCGGCTGATTTCTCCCTCTACTCCAGGGATCCTGAGTGTGTGGTTCCCGACGTCTGTAGGGTGGGTGTAGGGAAGCCAGAAGGGTCCCGAAACTGCTGTAGGAAAAGTTCTTTTTTTCCATTTTTGGAGCCTGCTTTTCCCATTTATAAATTGTTCCTTTAGGAGGGAAGCTTAAGGACTAGCCAGGGTTAGCAGTGGCCCTTAGGACTCGTCCTGAACTGTAAACAGGTGACGCCTCCAACCGCGGCCCTCCCTGCTCAGGAGAGGGCTCAGCATCAGTACCTGGCCGGGCCCCGGTCGCGTCCAGCAGCTCCTGGGCTCTGCGCAGGATCTGGTGCCGCAGGCCGGCTTCCGAGACACCCACCTGCTCGGACCAAGGAGGGCAGGTCATGGCCTGGGCTGGGCCAGGGACCTGCTATGCAGCACGGTCAGAGCCACCACCTCCTCCCTGGCTTCTAGCACCCTCAGCTGGAAACGTGGAGGCCTACGAGGGCCCTACAATCCGTACAGCAGAGGGAGACACCGAGGCCCAGAGGAAAACCAACACTAGTAACAGCTACAGTTTGAAGCCTGCGCAGGGGCTGTGCTGACAGCTTCACCCGCATGACCTCCCGTCACCCCCGTGACGACCAGGAAGTCAGGACCCTGTCACAGTTCGCACGGTCGGGTGGTTCACACCGAGGCTGAGCTGCTGAGAAGTGGCCGGGCCAGAATCACACAGTCCCTCAGCCTCCAGAGAGAGTGCTCCTGAGCGTGGGCGACACGGAGCCCCAGTGTCTGCGTCTGCTGCGGGCCGGGCAGTACAGCACAGTGGTCAACAGCATGGACCCCGGCACCAGGCCAGCCGCCTGGGCTGGAGTCCTGGCTCTGCTGTGTGACCTCGGGCAAACTGCTACCTTGCCGTGTCTCAGCCTCCTCATCCGAAAAATGAGGACAAGGTCAGCACGTGCCTGCCCAGGTTGCTGGGGAGATTCAATGAATTCGTATGTAAAACATGCTTAGAACAGCGCCTAGCACTGCAGCGGTATTTGTCTCTTTTGAAGGGTAAATGAATTAGTGCAGCATGTTGATCAGGATCGGGCAGTGCTGCTGCTGTGATAACTGTAAACCCATGGGGTGGGGAGGGGGCTGCTCCAGATGAGCTCCAAGGTCCTGGCTGTCCAGCCCTACGAGGCGAAGCTCCAATCTGAACGGGGAGGGGGGGCAGGGGGGCAACAATCTGGGGTCAGCAGCACCCACAGCCCTGGCTTTTGTAGCCACATGGCTGGGGGCAGATGGGGCACATGTTCTGGCCTTCTGGGAGCAAGGTGGCCCTGTGACAGCTGATGACGCAGGCCTCACCAAGAACTGCGTGAAGAGCAAGTGGCCCCTTGGCTGGGTCGGGCCAGGGACCTGCCCGCCGCCCTCACCTCCCCCGAGGGGCAGCTGCTGCCCACCTTGGCCAGGTCCCCAGGGCCCATCTGGCTCAGCATGTCCAGCGAGATGCGGTGGTGGGCGAAGATGGGAAGGTAGTGCTCGGCCGACAGCTCCACCAGGAGGGCCACCAGCTGGCGCTCCAGGCCTTCTTCCTACAGGCCAGACCCAAGGGAGAAGCCAAGCGCACCACGGATGGGGAAAAAAACAAGCCATTACTTACTCATAACAGCAAACAAAGAGTTCAAATACATACAACATATGTAAAACATATTCTTGGAACTTTTCCTACAAAAATGGATATGTGGCTTCCCTGGTGGCGCAGTGGTTGAGAGTCCGCCTGCCGATGCAGGGGACGCGGGTTCGTGCCCCGGTCCGGGAAGATCCCGCATGCCGCGGAGCGGCCGGGCCCGTGAGCCATGGCCGCTGAGCCTGCGCGTCTGGAGCCTGTGCTCCGCAACGGGAGAGGCCACAACAGTGAGAGGCCCGCGTACCGCAAAAAAAAAAGAGAGTTCATGATTCTTTAATAGCCAAGATGATTCATGGAAAAAAAGGATATGTAAGGGCATAGAGACAGATGCACGAGGAAGTTAGTTCACTGCCACTCTGTAAACTTGACAGTGTAAGCAACTTAAGTACCCATCAAGAGGGAACTTTTAAACAAATGAGGGCTCATCCAGATCCTAAATGCTCTGCAGTTGTCTGAAACGAGGAGATCTACGCACACGGGCCTGGAGAACAGCCCATCACTATTGTTGAGGGGAAAAAGGAAGTTGTCAAAATGGCCTTATAGAAGGACTCTTGTTTTTTTTTATGGTCGTGCCACGTAGCTTGTGGGATCTTAGTTCCCCGACCAGGGATCGAACCTGTGCCTGCTGCAGTGGAAGTGCAGAGTCTTAACCACTGGACCACCAGGGAATTCCCAAGAAAGACTCCATTTTTATTAAAAAAAAAAAAAAAAAAAAAAAGGTGTGTGTGTGCATGTGTGGGGGAGAGGGGGACCACATCTGTCCCATCCGCAGCCCCTGCGCTGGTGAGCGCACAGCGGGCTGCGGGTCTCTGCTCCGCCCAGCAGTGACCATCTTTCAGTCACCAGAACCAACGCTCCTCCCTCTCCTTTCTGTCCCTGCCTGGCCGAGCACAGGACCTGGTGCACTTAGTCACCAGAAATATGAATGGAATTAAACTGGACAGGTCAGGAAGCCGGGCATTGCTGAGGCCAGAGGCTCCTGCAGGGTGGGCGCCAGCAGTCCTCACCTGCAGCTTCAAGGACAAGGGTTTCTGGTTCAAGAGCCGCTGATACTGAATCAGCCAGTAATTCTCCTGCTTAGTTTCGCTTTTGGCTTCTAACTCCGTCTGCCAAGAAAAGAAGGAAGCAGACACTGTTAGTTACAAGTCAGTGAATAGAAACAATAATGACAGTGACACCTGTGAACTCTGCTCCTCTGAGCACGCGGATGACTTGGTATTTTACAAAGAACTTGCCTACCCACTGTTGCCTCACCCTTTAAACCGCAGGGCCCGGAAAGGCAGGAAGCATCACTAACCCCACTTTACTGCTGAGAACGATCTTACATACAGCATACCTGGTGGGGGCACCGGAACCTGGGCTGGTGCCCGCCCCCCCTTCCCCGGGCATCATGACTTGGAGGGGGACACCTTCTCATCTGCTTATGGGAAGAGCAAAGCACTAGGCCCCTGTCTCCTTCCCCCAAGAAGCCTTGGCGTGTCCTCTGGGTGCCAGGCAGGGAGAGAAATAAGATTCTAAGGACACCTTCAGCTTCCGGAGGGGGCTTACACCTGACAAAGCCGGAGAATTATAAACATGCTATTCAAACCGATTCCTCCATTCCATCACTCAAACATTCCTGAGTGTTGTTCTGGGCGCTGAGGACACAGCAGTGAACACACGATACTAACGGCAGCAGCAGCAACGTCAGGGCGCTGCGTGCCAGACCGTGCTGTGCACTGGGAGATGCCCTTGTACTTAAATCCTCACAATTCTGTGAAGTAGTTTCTACTTCACAGGTGAAGAAACTGAGTGATTAGTTCAGAGTGATTACCAGCCAGCCCAAGGTCAAAGAGCTGCCCGTGTCGTGGCCAGGATTCAGACCCAGGTCTGTCTTGCCCGGAGCCTGTGCTCTCAACCACCAAGCCACCCACCCAGGACTGCAGCCGCGGGCTGGGGGTCGATGTGACGTGGGCGGCAGGATTACACTGCAGGCATCTCCCCAGCGCCCCCTAGTGGTCCCTCCTGTACTTGCCGAGCTGGCTCCCCTTTTCCAGCCTGGCCCTCTCTGGGCTGTGGGCACAGCTCTCTTTGGGAGCCCATGACCCTGAGGGTCATGTTCTGACGAGGTGGACAGCGAGTCCCCGAGGCCCCTTGAGGGCGGGAGCACACGGCCACGGCATGGCTGCCCCTGCACAGCACTCAGGGCGCGGGTCACACATTGAGGCAATTTGAAGGTGATGGCGGTGAGGCACCGTGAGGAACGGGCAGCTTCTGACCGGCACAAACACGCCATCTGGGCTCGTGCGGGGCTCGGGAAGAAACTGGTCTCGCTCCTTTCCATCCCCGGCACAGGGCCTGGCCCACGGCGGAGCTCAGAGGACGTCTGGGGCGGTAACAACGCCACAGGAAAGACGGTCCTGACCACTCGGGTGCACGTGGGCTCTGGAGGAAGTGACCCTGACCTGCCACCCTAAATGGGGCTCTGCCACCCTGATGATGTGCCAGAGTCAAACCCATTTGGGTCCAGGGGGCAGTTGGGCAACTCCTATCGAAGGCTGACTAAATGGTCTGCCCTGGACACGCCAAGTACTCTCCTGGGCATCTGTCCTGAGCAAATAAATACCCATGGCTGTTCTCAAATACTTCGCTGCCGAGACAGCCTTGCTTATTAAAAGTAAAAAACGGGAAGCATGCTTGACAATAGGCCAAACGAGGGCCCATCTCGATGCAGCCATGGAAGGAACGCAGAGGACACGAAAGAGAGGTGCAAACGAGCTGGTTGGAAAGGGGTGCGCAGTTCTGTGTTACAGGCACGTACACGCGTCACGATAAACATGCATCCCGATGTTTGGAAAACATACCTCAAGATATTAGCAATAGACAACTCTCAGAAGTGAGATTCTTTTCCTTTGTACTTTCCATTTTTTCTTTGATGAACAACTATTACTAGACTAATGAAAGTGTTTCTAAGGACGGCAAGAGCATTTAGGGAAAGCAAACCCATGAGCGACTCTGGGCGCGGAAGCCAGACGCACCAGGATCTCCCGGAGCTCCTCCTCTCGCTGTGTCTTCTCTTTGAGCAGCTGCTGAAGCAGGGAGCTCAGGACCCAGCGCTGCTCTGAGATCATCTCCTGCAACACAAGACCACGCCCAGTGCTGGGAAACTCGCAGTACCCCGGCCCAAGAAGTGCCCGCAGCGCGGCAGCAGGATCCCCCTCACTCAGTTCTCAGCTGGCAGCCAGGGGCCACAGTGGGTCCGACTCCATTCAAGGCTCTGTCCCTGATCTCAGCCTGAGAGCTGGGGAACAGAGCAGAGGGGCCTTTCTGCTCAAGCATCCCCTCCCCACCTTCTCACCAGCCTGTACCTCCCTTCCCCAGGGGGTAAGGCCAAGCATGGGATCTAGTAACCGAAGACAGTGCAGTGGTAAGAAACATCAAACAAAGGAAATGACAAGCAGCAGGTACCTGACTTCAGTCTCACTGACTACGGAGCACGTGGGCAGAAGCAAACAGCGGGAGGGAGGGTGGGTGAGTGACCCATGCCAGCCAGGAAGGCTCTACACAGACGGAGTGATGTGCAAACCCGAGAAAGCCCCATTTGTGTCTGCGTTCCACTCTTCTCCTCCTCTTGGAAACCCCATGGAGACCCCGAAAACAGGAGCCCCACAGCTCTAACGGGCAGGATGCATAGGCACCCACCAAGCACGGTGGTTGCATCTTCTTTCAGAGCTACACCAACCCCCGAAAGGCTGAGGCCTTTCCATTTGCTAGCCTGCTTCTCTCTGATGGCCCCGAGACACAGGCTGGGCCTGGAAGACTATTTTCCTTTTCTGCAGGGGAGACATGGAGGCCCAGGGAGGGGAAGTGACCCGCCTGAAGTCATACGGTGACAGACCCGTGGGATTCCAGACCCCAGCGTTCTTCTCCTGCATTGAGAAGCCCTGAGACAAATGAAGACTGCTCCACTGAGGACACAGGGACGGGGACAGACAGAAGGCTCTGCTCAAAAGCCTGGTACACGGGTCATATGTCCTCACACGTCACTGATCCAACCCTTCTGCGTACAGCTGGGGAGACTAAGGTACAGAGAAGGGAAAGCGCTGCCCCTCCCCGCCTCCCCACCCAGGTCACACACCAAGACTGTGTGGGGACAACCCGGGTCCCACATTTGCAGTCCAGAACGCTGTCTGCTAGTCCCTGCGGCCTCCACATCTGTGTGAGCAGGACACCCAGGCTGGAGTTCACAGAGCCACAGCTGGGCCCTCTCCTCAGACATCCTTGGGACACCAAGAAAGCTCCTTCCCCAGAGGATGTCAGCCGTGAGAACCAGCGCCCCAGAAGCATGACTTAGACAGGGAGCTCAGTAGCAACCCAGCTCCAAAACAAAGAAAACACGGAGATGGAGATGCAGCCTGGGTGAGCCTTGGCAATGAAACCCTCCTTCCTCTGACCCTCCTGCCTAGCAATGGGCTGATCCCAGCCCTAACCTTGGCCTGCGCTGGGCTCGGCCCCCAAACTGGGCTCCCACGAGCCTTCTGGGGCCAGGGCATCCTCCAGCATCACTGCTTTGTCTGCTGGAGAGCAGCTGAGAGGTGGTGGGGGCATTAGTTGGGGGTGGGGTGGGGGACAGGGCAGGCTAGGGAGCCCTACATACCTGTAGTGCCTCTGTGTCCAGGGATTTCCTCTTTAACTCCAGCTGTGTCAGCTGCAATAACTCAGTTTCTATTAACTTAATCTAAACAGAAGACGAGACAGGGGTTTTTTTAATTCACATTAACCACGGTTTAATCCTGTGCCGCTGCTCTTGGATGGCCAAGTGGATCTAAGAATCCTTTCTGGGGGTGCTCTGCAATGAAGGGGACCTGTGTACCTTGGGAACCTCATCAGCGGGGGTTTAAAAAGAATTTGTTATTTCGTGGCCCTGAATGCTTTGTGGTGTGGACACTCTTGTCCTGGACAGTACTGCTGATCAAAAGCCAGGCACAGGGCCAGCCCAGAATGGGTGCTGATCAAGGCATGTGGAATGAAGGGGCTTTCCTTCAAGGTGAGGACCAGAGTGAAGAACAGACACGGAATTCTCACCGAGCCTCTTACCAGTCCAATTCTCTTGCTTCCTCTAAACAGCTGTCACAGAGGAGTGCAGAGGGCAGTGGAAGGGACTGAATAATAATAACAGTAATAGTAGTAGCTGATATTTATTGAGATTCCACATGCTAGGACTGTGCTGTGCAATTCATTCGCATCATTTCATCAATACCTATTAGGAGGTATAATTGCCGCCATTTTACAGACAAGGAAACCGAGGCTCAGAGAGGTTAAGTAACTTGCCCAAGGACACACAGCGGGTAAGTGAGTGTGCCCTTCCCTTGGGATGTCCCTGCTTGTCTGAAGGGGAAGAGCTGGCCTGGTGGGTCAAAACCACCCATAGTGAGAATGTCTGGGAGTCACTACATACCTTCAGGGTGTGACTGGGGGCTTTTAGCCCTCGGGGTCAGACCCCATGGCCAGTGACTTCTCTACCCTGTGCCTATGACCTTTGTCCCTATGTTCCTATGACCCCACCAACCCCTGGTCAGAGGAATGAGATTCATGTCTGGCAATGTGGGATTGAAATTAAAGGGGGAAATAAAAAGGTAAGTTGGTTTTGGCAAAAAAGAATAAAAAGAAAAAAACAACCATGCAAAATGTGAAATTCAAAGTGTGCTGAATACGAGGTGATGCGCGTCCCGTAGCCTGAAAGCTCGCTCTGTCTGCCGCCACCCAGGCCACGCGCTCAGGGAGCCCAGCGAGCCAGACACAGCCCTGCTGGATGGGGGTGGCCAAGAGGCCCAGCGTGGGGTTCGCCCAAGGCTGCCCGCAGGTCAGCAGCGGAGCCCGGACAAGAGCACACCCCCTCCCCTCTAGGCCCAGGTCACTCCTCAGCCGACACCAGGCCCTGCCTGCTCGCTCAGGTGGGGGTCAGCCTGTCCCAGCTCCTCAATCTGGGCCGACGGGGACACTGGGGTCTGAGCCGGCTGAGGAGTTCTGCCTGCGGCTGCCAAGCAGTCGAGGCCTCCTGTCCCTCAGACCTGGGCATCACGAGAAGCAGCAGGCACAGGTCCCACCTGCTGGCATGCACAGTGCTGCCCCAGGAACCTCCTGACACCCTGAGTAGGTTCCATGAGGCTCAGTGAGGGGAGGGAGGTGCCGGGGAGACCTCTTGTCGGGCTGGCCTGGAGCCCCCTCCTCACGCCTCTGAAAGCCCACAGGGCGGGTCTGGGGCGGGGCCGCAGCCTGCGCTCACCTGCTTCCGGATCTGCCGATGCATCAGGTCCTTCTTCACCTGGAGAGCCTCGAAGGCCGCCTTCTGCATGGCGCTCTGCAACAGAGAGCACGGCCACTCAGGGGGCCCGCAGGGAAAACAAAATCTGCGTCAAAGACACCTTAATGTATGCCTTTTCTGTTTCTTAGACAACTTTTCAGCTTACTTGTTTAATTTTTAAAAATAATACTTATTAAGTGCTTACTACGTGCTGGACACCATGCTCAGGGCTCTTCCCGCGCTGCACATGGAAGAAGCAACGACGAGGGTACCTTCACTGCCCCATTTCACAGATGAGGAAAGTGAGGTTTGGAGAAGTGAACCGGCTGGCACTAGCATGCAAGTCTGTCCAGCTCTCAGCCTCACCTTAACCACGAGGCCTGACATCCCCTCTAAGAAACAGAGCACTTTCCTCAGACAATCTCACAAATACTAAGTCAAAGCGTTTTGGAAGAAGAGATAGAAGTTGGGGAGAAAGGAAAGAGGAAATGATGGGTCAGGGAGTGGCAGGACAACATCACAGAGGAAGAAAGGAGGGAGGTGATGTGAGGGTCGGGGAATGAGACTCCAGTAGGGCCTGTGGGGAAAGCTGGGACTGAACAATTTGGACACAGGAGGGAGGAAATCACAGGGGTCCTTCCTGGTCCTGTCCACTCAGTAGCACCTGCTATGCGCCCGCTAAGCTGGCGGGAGAGCAGATGGAGGTGCGGTGGGATTGGAAGTGAGGAGTCTGGGGGCTCACTCCACGGGGTGGGTACCACCGCCTTCTGCCCGTTATGTCCTCAAGATGGAGCCCCACGCAGCACAGGGAGCGGCTGCCTGGGGAGGGCGCTTCTTTAGACTTCAGTGAGCGGAAACCACCACCCAGAGAGGCCTCTCCCTGCCCCCTCATCCTGATGGTCTGTACGTTTCTCTAAGCTCTCTAAGCATCTTGGTTCTTGCACACTGTCCAGGACGGCGCCTCCACATGGAGGTCTGCCGCTCTACTGCGGGCTCCCCGCGTCCCTCCTGCCCCCTCCTGAGCCCCTGCCCCCAGGGCTCACCTCCTGCAGGATCTGGCTAATGGCTTTGTTCTGGTCCATCTGTTGCCAGGACAGAATCTGCTGGAACCGCTCATCCATTTCAGCCATGCTGCCAGAAACACAGCAAATTCATGAACATTTCCTGAGCACCTACTATGTGCCAGGCACCTTGGAGGAGATGGAGATAAACCATTTATTCATTCAACAATACTCATGGAGCACCTGCTGGGGGCCACATCCTGGGCTTGGGGTCGGGGGGCGGACATGGAGCTTTGTCTGAATCCCATGGCGCTGGATGGAGGGTGACGGAGTCTCTGTGTCTCCAGAGCTGGGGAGATGATCTCCTGGGCCCCGTCATCCACCCCTCCACTGGAATCCTTCCTACGATGCACCCCCCTGAAGTGGCTGCCTGGCCTCTGCCCACCCACCTCCACCAACAGGGAGCTCATGACCTCCCAGGTGAGCCACTCAGGCTGAGAGAAATCTGTCCTTCCCGGGCACTAACGTCTCACCCTCCACCCCAGTGTCTCTCACCCTGGCCGTGGACCTGCTCTCATCCCCCTAGAACAAGTCTAGTGACTTTGGCACAAAAATCCAAACTCTGCAAACCTAATATGTCCCTACTTTGGTACAATCTTGGTTTTAAGTTTGTCTGTTTCATAATAGTAGCTGTTATTTATTGGACCCTTATGTGGCAGACAGTATGATCATTAATGCCCATTAAATCCTCCAACAACTCTAGGAGTAGGTACTGTGATTTATCCCGTTTTTCTGATAAGAAAATTGAGGCTCAGGGAGGGAAAATAACTTGCCCAAGACTTCAGTTAGTTATAGAAGTGGGCTGTGAATCCACGTCTGTCTGGTTCTGGTGCCCACACTCCTAAAAACAAGGTCACACCAGCAGGAAGGAGGGAGAACCCCTGCATCTGCAGGGACACGGGGAGGCTGGCGTGCTCCAGGTGCCCGGTGGGATGGGGAGGACGTGGCACCTGCAGTGGAGCCACCCAGGTGGGAGGAGAAACACAAGGGCTGCCAGGGCTGTTGGTCTGTCCCTGTCTGGGGCTGCTAAGCATCGAAGGAGCTTTTCTCAACTGGCTCCGCCGGGCACTCCAGCTCCTTCAACAAAGCCATGGTGCTGGGGTGAACTTGGAAGGCCAGACCAAAATGGCTGTCAGCATGAAGGCAAGCCCATCACCATCCGCCCTCCAGTGCACCCCACCCATGACCCCTGGAGATTTATAAGTACACCATAGTCAAGAGCATACCGCCTGGGTCAAACCCTAGCTCTGTCATTGGCTAGTTGTGTTTCCTTAGGGTCCAACTAGAAAAGTCACTTAGACCAGCGGTAACTTGCTCCTGACAACATGGCCCAGGGTGGGGTGGCCCAAGGCAGGAGATTCCGGTGGCAGCTCTCACCCTACGGTCCTGGGCCCTGAGCCAGCTCCCCAAAGTCCCTCACTCGGGAAGCCTCTTCCTTACCTTACCTGGAACAGGCCTGCTGGACCAGGTTCTGCCTCTGAGTCTCACAGGCCATCTGGATGAGCCGGCTGTTACAGCTCTCGGTCAGCATCTGCTGCATGGCCGCTGCGGAAACATGGGGGTGGGGGTGGGGGTGGGGACAGGGCTGAGCAGCCACTCCTCGGGGGCCTCATGGGCGTTACCTGGGCACCCACCTGACAGTCACCCTCAGGAAAAAAATCTCTCTTTTTTTAAACTACAGAAGTAACTTCAGCTTGAAAGTCTGATTAGTTGTAAAACACTGAACGACATACACATAATCTTCTATAGTCTTGTCACCCAGAATTATTACATTTTGATCTATATTCTTCTGGTTAATTTTTAATGCATAGATGGATTTTTAAAAATTTTAATGAAAGAATTAAAAGCAGGGACTTGAACAGATATTTGTATACCCATGTTCATAGCAACGTTATCCACAATAGGCAAAAAAGGTGGAAACAACCCAAGTGCCTATTGATGGACAAATGGGTAAACAGAATGTGGTCTATCCATGCAACAGAATATTAATCAGTCTTAAAAAGGAAGGAAATTCTGACATAAGCTACAACGTGGATGAACCCTGAAGACATTATACTATGTGAAAGAAGCCAGTCACAAAAGGACAAACACTGTATGATTCCACTTATACGAAGTACCTACAGCAGTCAGATTCATAGAGACAGAAAGTAGAATGGTGGACCTACAGGGTCCGGGGGAGGGGGCAGTGGGGAGTTCCTGTTTAGCGGGTATAGAGTTTCACTTTGGAATGATGAAAAAGTTCTGGAGATGGATGGTGGTGATGGTTGCACAACAAGGTGAATGTACTTAATGCCACAGAACTGTACACTTACAAGTGGTTAAAATGGTAAATTTTATGTTTTGTATATTTCACCATAATAAAAGAAAATTAAAATGTTATCACACTAAATATACCACTTTCTCACCTTTTATGAATGCATCCCTATGTCAAAATGCTGACGTGATGTTAACAGCTACAGAATACTACAGTGCCTGGATTACCAAACTTTAACATAATCCTGTTTCAGAGCATTCGGAGTCTTTCTGCAATTATTAAATGATATTGCTATAAATATCCTTGCTCAGATATCTTTGTGCACATCTATTTGATTATTTCCTAGAATAATTCTTAGAAGTACACAGGTTTTTTTTTTTTTTTTTTTTTTTTTTTTTTTTTTTCAGTATGCAGGCCTCTCACCGCTGCGGCCTCTCCAGTTGCGGAGCACAGGCTCCGGACGCACAGGCTCAGCGGCCATGGCTCACGGGCCCAGCCGCTCCGCGGCATGTGGGATCTTCCCGGACCGGGGCACAAACTCGTGTCCCCTGCATCGGCAGGCGGACCCTCAACCACCGTGCCACCAGGGAAGCCCAGAAGTACACAGTTTTAAGGTCATGGATGATGTATGCAAGTTACCCTTTCTGCCCTCCAGAAAGAGCCTGCTGATTCATACTCCCTTTGGCAGCACACAGGACAGCCTGATACCATATGCCCTCAACAACTCTGGGTTATTACCTTTTCTTGCCTTTTTGTTATTTTTATTGAAATTTTTCAGTTATAATAATACATGCTCGGTTTCTAAAATAGCTAAGTAATAGGGAAGTTTGAAAACGTGGGAAAAGAAAAGATCCCTAACACTGAGCCTGTTTCCAATCGGTTAATTTGATAAACATCCTTCCAGAAATGCAAACACAATCTTTCTCTTTATAAATGGTGGATGATGGTGACCTTTAAAATAGGGACATTGGAGACCTTCAAGATGGCAGAGGAGTAAGACATGGAGATCACCTTCCTCCCCAACTAGAAAAGTCACTTAGACCAGCGGTAACTTGCTCCTGACAACATGGCCCAGGGTGGGGTGGCCCAAGGCAGGAGATTCCGGTGGCAGCTCTCACCCTACGGTCCTGGGCCCTGAGCCAGCTCCCCAAAGTCCCTCACTCGGGAAGCCTCTTCCTTACCTTACCTGGAACAGGCCTGCTGGACCAGGTTCTGCCTCTGAGTCTCACAGGCCATCTGGATGAGCCGGCTGTTACAGCTCTCGGTCAGCATCTGCTGCATGGCCGCTGCGGAAACATGGGGGTGGGGGTGGGGGTGGGGACAGGGCTGAGCAGCCACTCCTCGGGGGCCTCATGGGCGTTACCTGGGCACCCACCTGACAGTCACCCTCAGGAAAAAAATCTCTCTTTTTTTAAACTACAGAAGTAACTTCAGCTTGAAAGTCTGATTAGTTGTAAAACACTGAACGACATACACATAATCTTCTATAGTCTTGTCACCCAGAATTATTACATTTTGATCTATATTCTTCTGGTTAATTTTTAATGCATAGATGGATTTTTAAAAATTTTAATGAAAGAATTAAAAGCAGGGACTTGAACAGATATTTGTATACCCATGTTCATAGCAACGTTATCCACAATAGGCAAAAAAGGTGGAAACAACCCAAGTGCCTATTGATGGACAAATGGGTAAACAGAATGTGGTCTATCCATGCAACAGAATATTAATCAGTCTTAAAAAGGAAGGAAATTCTGACATAAGCTACAACGTGGATGAACCCTGAAGACATTATACTATGTGAAAGAAGCCAGTCACAAAAGGACAAACACTGTATGATTCCACTTATACGAAGTACCTACAGCAGTCAGATTCATAGAGACAGAAAGTAGAATGGTGGACCTACAGGGTCCGGGGGAGGGGGCAGTGGGGAGTTCCTGTTTAGCGGGTATAGAGTTTCACTTGGGAATGATGAAAAAGTTCTGGAGATGGATGGTGGTGAGGGTTGCACAACAAGGTGAATGTACTTAATGCCACAGAACTGTACACTTACAAGTGGTTAAAATGGTAAATTTTATGTTTTGTATATTTCACCATAATAAAAGAAAATTAAAATGTTATCACACTAAATATACCACTTTCTCACCTTTTATGAATGCATCCCTATGTCAAAATGCTGACGTGATGTTAACAGCTACAGAATACTACAGTGCCTGGATTACCAAACTTTAACATAATCCTGTTTCAGAGCATTCGGAGTCTTTCTGCAATTATTAAATGATATTGCTATAAATATCCTTGCTCAGATATCTTTGTGCACATCTATTTGATTATTTCCTAGAATAATTCTTAGAAGTACACAGGTTTTTTTTTTTTTTTTTTTTTTTTTTTTTTTTTTTCAGTATGCAGGCCTCTCACCGCTGCGGCCTCTCCAGTTGCGGAGCACAGGCTCCGGACGCACAGGCTCAGCGGCCATGGCTCACGGGCCCAGCCGCTCCGCGGCATGTGGGATCTTCCCGGACCGGGGCACAAACTCGTGTCCCCTGCA
>NC_041222.1:295121-298350 GCF_002837175.3 Physeter macrocephalus
GCCTGGGTCAAACCCTAGCTCTGTCATTGGCTAGTTGTGTTTCCTTAGGGTCCAACTAGAAAAGTCACTTAGACCAGCGGTAACTTGCTCCTGACAACATGGCCCAGGGTGGGGTGGCCCAAGGCAGGAGATTCCGGTGGCAGCTCTCACCCTACGGTCCTGGGCCCTGAGCCAGCTCCCCAAAGTCCCTCACTCGGGAAGCCTCTTCCTTACCTTACCTGGAACAGGCCTGCTGGACCAGGTTCTGCCTCTGAGTCTCACAGGCCATCTGGATGAGCCGGCTGTTACAGCTCTCGGTCAGCATCTGCTGCATGGCCGCTGCGGAAACATGGGGGTGGGGGTGGGGGTGGGGACAGGGCTGAGCAGCCACTCCTCGGGGGCCTCATGGGCGTTACCTGGGCACCCACCTGACAGTCACCCTCAGGAAAAAAATCTCTCTTTTTTTAAACTACAGAAGTAACTTCAGCTTGAAAGTCTGATTAGTTGTAAAACACTGAACGACATACACATAATCTTCTATAGTCTTGTCACCCAGAATTATTACATTTTGATCTATATTCTTCTGGTTAATTTTTAATGCATAGATGGATTTTTAAAAATTTTAATGAAAGAATTAAAAGCAGGGACTTGAACAGATATTTGTATACCCATGTTCATAGCAACGTTATCCACAATAGGCAAAAAAGGTGGAAACAACCCAAGTGCCTATTGATGGACAAATGGGTAAACAGAATGTGGTCTATCCATGCAACAGAATATTAATCAGTCTTAAAAAGGAAGGAAATTCTGACATAAGCTACAACGTGGATGAACCCTGAAGACATTATACTATGTGAAAGAAGCCAGTCACAAAAGGACAAACACTGTATGATTCCACTTATACGAAGTACCTACAGCAGTCAGATTCATAGAGACAGAAAGTAGAATGGTGGACCTACAGGGTCCGGGGGAGGGGGCAGTGGGGAGTTCCTGTTTAGCGGGTATAGAGTTTCACTTTGGAATGATGAAAAAGTTCTGGAGATGGATGGTGGTGATGGTTGCACAACAAGGTGAATGTACTTAATGCCACAGAACTGTACACTTACAAGTGGTTAAAATGGTAAATTTTATGTTTTGTATATTTCACCATAATAAAAGAAAATTAAAATGTTATCACACTAAATATACCACTTTCTCACCTTTTATGAATGCATCCCTATGTCAAAATGCTGACGTGATGTTAACAGCTACAGAATACTACAGTGCCTGGATTACCAAACTTTAACATAATCCTGTTTCAGAGCATTCGGAGTCTTTCTGCAATTATTAAATGATATTGCTATAAATATCCTTGCTCAGATATCTTTGTGCACATCTATTTGATTATTTCCTAGAATAATTCTTAGAAGTACACAGGTTTTTTTTTTTTTTTTTTTTTTTTTTTTTTTTTTTCAGTATGCAGGCCTCTCACCGCTGCGGCCTCTCCAGTTGCGGAGCACAGGCTCCGGACGCACAGGCTCAGCGGCCATGGCTCACGGGCCCAGCCGCTCCGCGGCATGTGGGATCTTCCCGGACCGGGGCACAAACTCGTGTCCCCTGCATCGCTAGTATCTGTAGTACCTACAGAAAAACTTTACGAGTTTCGATGGGGAAGAGCTTTGTATAAGCTAACAGTATGCTGCTGCTTTAAAAGATAAGGCAAATTTAGGACACATCATAGAACACAAAACTCCCACTGTGCTCTGCTCTCCATTCATTATGTATTTATGTCTCTTATTCTTAAAATTATTTACTATGAGGCTTGTACACCTTTAATACAGCAAAAATTTTAAAAACATTTAAGAAAAATAAAGTTAAGAAAGACAGGCATGAAGTAAACATGAGAAAAAAAGGAATATATAAAAACCTTTGCACATGCTAAAAGTAACCACAAATTAGACCCTAAGGTTTAGGAAGTAAGAAAACTGCAATTAGTAACCAAGACCCAGAGTGACTGTAAGTAAGAAGAAACAGTTGCTGGAAAAAGCACAACCCTTCCTGATACTAAGTCCATAGAGAAATTTGTTCCTTGAAGCATCATTAAGAATAAAGAACAGGGAGGACCTTCAAGATGGTGGAGGAGTAAGATGAGGAGCTCACCTTCCTCCCCACAAATACATCAGAAATACATCTACACGTGGAACAACTCCTACAGAACACCTACTGAATGCTGGCAGAAGACCACAGACTTCCCAATAGGCAAGACTCTCCCCACGTACCTGGCCGTTTGGCTGACAGGGTCTTGGTGCTCCGGCTGGGTGTCAGGCCTGTGCCTCTGAGGTGAGAGAGCCGAGTTCAGGACACTGGTCCACCAGAGACCTCCCAGCTCCACGTAACACCAAACGGTGAAAGCTCTCCCAGAGATCTCCATCTCAATGCTAAGACCCAGCTTCACTCAACACCAGCAGACTACAGTGCCGGACACCCTATGCCAAACAACTAGCAAGACAGAAACACAACCCCACCCATTAGCAGAGAGGCTGCCTAAAATGATAATAAGGTCACAGACACCCCAAAACACACAACCGGATGCGGTCCTTCCCACCAAAAAGACAAGATCCAGCCTCATCCACCAGAACACAGGCACTAGTCCCCTCCACCAGGAAGCCTACACAACCCACTGAACCAACCTTAGCCACTGGGGGCAGACACCAAAAACAATGGGAACTACGAACCTGCAGCCTGCAAAAAGGAGACCCCAAACACAGTAAGTTAAGCAAAATGAGAAGACAGAGAAACACACAGCAGATGAAGGAGCAAGGTAAAAACCCACCAGACCAAATAAATGAAGAGGAAATAGTCAGTCTACCTGAAAAAGAATTCACAGCCAAGACACATATTAATCAAACTATCAAAAATTAAATACAAAGAAAAAATATTAAAAGCAGCATTTAAGAATCTGTAAAAAATACAAGCACATGGAGGCTAAACAACACTACTTAATAACCAAGAGATCACTGAAGAAATCAAAGAGGAAATCAAAAATTACCTAGAAACAAAAGACAATGAAAACACGATGACCCAAAAACCTATGGGATGCAGCAAAAGGAGTTCTAAGAGGGAAGTTTATAGCAATACAATCCTACCTCAAGAAACAAGAAACACCTCAAACAAACAACCTAACCTTACACCTAAAGCAATTAGAAGAACAAAAAAAATCCAAGTTAGCAGGAGGAAAGAAATCATAAAGATCAGATCAGAAATAAATGAA
>NC_041222.1:298380-298693 GCF_002837175.3 Physeter macrocephalus
ACTGACACTGAAGAAATACAAAGGATCATGAGAGATTACTACAAGCAACTCTATGCCAATAAAATGGACAACCTGGAACAAATGGACAAACTCTTAGAAAAGCACAATCTTCTGAGACTGAACCAGGAAGAAACAGATAATACAAACAGACCAATCACAAGCACTGAAATTGAGACTGTGATTAAAAATCTTCCAACAAACAAAAGCCCAGGACCAGATGGCTTCACAGGCGAATTCTATCAAACATTTAGAGAAAAGCTAACACCTATCCTTCTCAAACTCTTCCAAAAGATAGCAGAGGGAAGAACACTCC
>NC_041222.1:299173-299531 GCF_002837175.3 Physeter macrocephalus
CAGCCAACATCATTCTCAATGGTGAAAAACTGAAACCATTTCCTCTAAGATCAGGAACAAGACAAGGTTGTCCACTCTCACCACTATTATTCAACATAGTTTTGGAAGTTTTAGCCACAGCAGTCAGAGAAGAAAAATAAAAGGAATCCAAATTGGAAAATAAGTAAAGCTGTCACTGTTTGCAGATGACATAATACTATATATAGAGAATCCTAAAGATGCTACAGGAAAACTACTAGAGCTAATCAATGAGTTTGGTGAGGTTGCAGGATACAAAATTAATGCACAGAAATCTCTGGCATTCCTATAAACCAACAACGAAAAATCAGAAAGAAATTAAGGAAACACTCCCATTTAC
>NC_041222.1:300363-301251 GCF_002837175.3 Physeter macrocephalus
ACAGATGGTCAAGAAGCACATGAAAAGCTGCTCAACATCACTAATTATTAGAGAAATGCAAATCAAAACTACAATGAGGTATCACCTCACACCAGTTAGAATGGGCATCATCAGAAAATCTACAAGCAACAAATGCTGGAGAGGGTGTGGAGAAAAGGGAACCCTCTTGCACTGTTGGTGGGAATGTAAATTGATACAGCCACTATGGAGAACAGTATGGAGGTTCCTTAAAAAACTAATAATAGAACTAACACATGACCCAGCAATCTGACTACTGGGCATATACCCTGAGAAAACCATAATTCAAAAAGAGTCAGGTACCACAATGTTCATTGCAGCTCTATTTACAATAGCCAGGACATGGAAGCTACTTTTTAACAATTTGCCATGTAACTTAGATTCCTATAACCTGGACTGTAACTTTGTTTTAGCTCATGTGGGAGACTTCTTTTCAAAGTATGATTAAATCCTCCTGATTTTTTCCCACTCCTGCACTAATCCTTTAAAAATGAATGCAGAAACTTTAAAAACTGATAAGTTTATCTTGTATTATCAATTAGACTTTTTTGTCTAATCATACTACTTGTTCTACTGCTTTTTGTCAATTGATATTCCCATAGCCCTTTTGAAAAAGTGTGTTTTGGTAGAAATTAAGTTGTATGCCCTTGGGCCATACCACTTAGTTTTTAGTTCTGAAGATGGATGGATAAAGAAGATGTGGCACATATACACAATGGAATATTACTCAGCCATAAAAAGAAACAAAATTGAGTTATTTGTAGTGAGGTGGATGGACCTAGAGACTGTCATACAGAGTGAAGTAAGTCAGAAAGAGAAAAATGAATACCATATGCTAACACATATATATGGAATCTCAAAAAAAAAAAA
>NC_041222.1:301464-311446 GCF_002837175.3 Physeter macrocephalus
ATATGCGGATATATGTATATGTATAGCTGATTCACTTTATTATAAAGCAGAAACTAACACCATTGTAAAGCAATTATACTCCAATAAAGATATAAAAAAATAATAAAATAAAATAGGGACATTAATGATATGATACTTCATCGGGAGGTAGTAGGATGAAATGGTGTACGGAAAGTGCTGGCCCACTGCCTGGTACACAGTGAACCTCGGCTAAAGGTGCACACAATATCCCATTCTATTACTCAGGCTCTGAAGAATGGGGTGATCCAAAAAGAATCATTCCTTATTTTAAATAACGACGAGGAACTGCCTCCTTGCCTTCCCTGCCACGTGGCTTGATGTTCCCAGGATCAGATGGGGAGACCTCCCTCTTGTTTGTGTGGACAGTGTGGTGTCCCAGGACCACTCAGGAAGCGACAGGAAGGCGAGTTCCCAGGGGCTCAAGAGAGGCCACCGCAGCCCTTGAGGAGAGTAGTCCCAACAGCCACGCTTTGTGAACAGCTCACTTTGGGCCAGCATGATCTTATCTGAACCTCATAATGACCCTACGAGGCAGATAATTACCTTTCTCCCCATTTTATAGACATGAAAACTGAGAGGGGCCAGTAATACCCCTTAGGTCATACGGTTTGTGCCTGAGCTGGGATTCTGAATCCAAGTTCAGCCTGACCACAGAGCCCATGCTCCATGAAGGGACTTGACCGCCCCTCTTGACGGGTAACACTCAGCGCCCTCTATATGTGACCAAAAGAGGGATGGCTGTCCACTCCTGCCCCTCAGTTGGCCACACTCTGCTCCCAGGACCCCGCCCCACCCCACCCTGAGACTCACAGGCGATCTCACGGCGCCGTAGGTTCTCTGTCTCCTCCTGGGTTATGGACATCAACTGTTCCATTCTTATTCTAGAAAAAAATCGATCCATTTATTCAGCAAATGTATCAGTAACATTTCCAACAGGGAATCCCATCAGATGAACACCACCTCCTTCAAGAAGTCCTCCCAGATGTGAGAACTTAGGCATGCTCTCTGAATGCCCACGGCATCATGAGCCTCCACTGGGGCCCTGTTAACTTTAAGAGTTTCTTGCATAGAAAGATAAACATTCCCTTAGAAAAATGGGCCAAGGATACAAACAGCCATTCATTGATGCTTAAATAAAAGTGACCAAAGAACATGTGGAAAGATTCTTAACACCACTGATAATGAAAGAAGTAAAATCTTTTCACCTATCGGGTTGGCTGAGATTAAGAAAACTGATAACCACTGGTGATGGCAGTGAAGGTGGAGAAGTGGGTACTTCAATATACTGTTGAGAGGACTGTAAACTGGCAAAATGTTTTTGGAAGGCAGTCTGGCAATACTATCAAAGTGTTCTTCGAATATTTCCTTCAAAAACATTCACATAAGTGCGTAAGGGTATATCCAGAAGATGTTTACATTAATATTGTTTGTAACTATGAAACGCCAGAAACCACTTAAATGTACAGAGGGCTAATTACGTAAATTATGATACAATGATATAGTGGAATTCACTACAGCTAGTACAAATAATGAGGTTTTTGGCATGGAAATACATCTGTGATATAATAAGTGAAAATTTAAAAAGTAACGGCATGTATGTGCACGTTGCTTGTGTGTACACTTCGGGCCCCCCACACCAAACTGGCACAGTGGCTGGGAGGGGGACAACATCCTTTAATGTTTCTCGCAGGGTCTGACTTCGTCGGAAGCAGCATGTATCGTCTGAGCACTCCTGCCTCCTGCCCAGGCCCACAGGCTGCTCAGGGGAAGGCCGTATCTGGTGTGCATCGCTGGACCCCAGGCCCAGCCCAGGCCCAGCCCAGGCCCAGCCCAGGCCCAGCCCAGGCCCAGCCCAGGCCCAGCCCAGGCCCAGCCCAGGCCCAGCCCAGAGAGGGCGCTCAGTCAGCGTGCTGAATAAGCGATGCCGCCGGCCACAGCTCAGCTTGGCCTAGACCACCCTGGCTGCCACGGCCCCCGGCTGAGGTGGACAGGGTGGTGGGGTTACACTGCAACCCCGTGGGAGCCCCCTGCAGGAGGCTTGCACAGGCAGCCAGGAGCCAGGAAGGCTGGGCCCACGGGGAGGGGAGGCTCCCCCAAAGCACAGCAGCCAGGTGCACACTGATAGTCTAGGGTCCCTGAGAACCAGGACGGATTCCCATTAATACCCAGGGAATGGGGGGTAGGGGCCGTCCCTCCTTTTCTAATCACTAAGGCGGGCACCTCAGTGCAGTCGATTTGAAACGTGCAGAAAACACAAAGGGGAAAAAACAAGATCACCACCTCCAATTCCTGCCTCTCAAAAATGTTCAATGTCCGTTTGCTTTCTGAGCACAGATATAGGCAGAGTGTCTTTAAGAAATGATATACTGTAGACACCACTTTTCCACTTAGCAATATGGTCTATTTCCCTTAATAAGGAATGTTCTTCTATAAGATATTTAATGGCTACAGATTACTCCTCTGTACATAATTTACGTAACCAAGTTTTTCCTCCCAGAAGTGTGGACTTTTTTCTATTTTTTTATTCTAAAAATATAGTAGGACATTATATATACATTCTTATTCATGTCTCTGAATTTTTCTCAGGAGTGTCTATGTGTTTTAACAAACTTGAAGGCAGCGACTCTTTCTAATTCAATACTTCCTGAGGAGGTGAATCTCCTCATAGCTTTAGGAAAACGTTCTGGCATAATCCTTGAGAATCACAAGACCTTCTCTCCCCAGAGCCACGCATCCCCGGGAAGGAAGGCAGCGCCCCAAAAAACACTAGGGCAGAACACTTACCTTTCATTTTCCAGCGACTTCAGAATCTCTGAACTTTTCTTTTGCCTGTGGAGGAAACCATGAAAACCCTGTAGTCACCAGTGGGCCCATTTCCCAACAGAATGGCTCAGGGGGGCTTAGGCACTGACCACTTAGGGCCTCTGTGTTCTCAGGCTAATTCCTCAACCACGCCAAACCCCAGCTCCTCATCTGTGAAATGGGAATAATAATTTTTTAAAACTTCATGGACTGTTGGTAATGAGTGAATGAGAAAATAAAAAGTGCCTGGCATGTAACAAGCACTCAACAGATGGCAGCTTCCACGGGCGCCCTCAGTGGTGAGCGCACTGTCTACAGCAGGCTAGCTGGCTCCCTCCGGCTCTGCGTAACTGCGGGTGAGGGAGGAGAAAGAGACTCAGAGGATAGTGGAAAGGGAGGCTGGAAGCAATGGGGGTGGTGGCGGGGGTGGAAGCCTGTTTCTGAAATCTTTCCCCGAGACCCCCAACTAACCCTTCTCAGGCTCCTCGAGACCTCTATCTGATCTGCTCCCTGCAGCTCTTGCCTTGGACAGGATCTGTGTTAAGGCCAATCTCACTATAAGGCAAATGGCTGTCCTCAGTGTGACTGGTGACTTGGAACCCAAAATGTTGGCGCAGGACGTGATTTTGACTTGTTAAACCTACCTATTTTACAGATGGGAAACTTGGGAGGCAAAAGTCCAATCAGTAGCAGCCCCAAAACAAGAGGCAAACCTGGTCATGCCCAGATCACCTTCTTTTTAAGTTGGTGTGAATTGCAGCACCGAGCCCTTGGGCAGAATCAGAGACCGTGAGGGAGAAATGGACCTCTATCCTGAGCTCCTCAAAGGGTATCAGGTGGGGGAAGGTCTCTGGGTCCAGGGGCCAGGCGGATGGGAGCCTGACCTCTGATTCTCCTGCAGGAGCTTCTGGATCCGGTTGGAGACGTTCTGCTCTGTCTGCTTCAGCTGCTCCTGCAGCCGGTGACGCTCTGCATCCAGGAAGCGCTGGCGCTCGCTCAGGCCCTGCTCCAGCCGGGACTGCTCCTGCGGCAGGACAGGCAGAGGTCCCGAGTCAGTGGCGGGGGGGACCACCCACCCACCCACCCCCAGACGCCACAGGGCAGCCAGGGGCCCTGGCCTGGAATGTGGAGACTGGGTTTCCTGTCTCTGTCCTGCCAGCCCTTTCTGCATGACCTTGGACCAGGTGTGTCGCTGGGCCTCAGCGTGTCCAGGCACCGGAGGAGGCTGGATGAGGTGATCTGTATGGACAACCCCCCACCACCCCATGTCCTGGAGGGGGAAGTGAGAGAGCTCACTCCCACCGCCTTCCCACATCAGAGGGACCTCAACCTGAGTCAGGAGGCCCCTGGCAGAGGAAGCAGACAGGCCAGACCCCACTTAGTGGCTCACGAACCTCCTTGACCGTCTGAAGGATCTCGTCCTTCTGGCTGTTGCTCTGCTGAAGGAGCTGGGCGTGCTCTCGCTGCCCGAGTTCCAGGCGCCGTTCGAACTCGAGTTTCTCCAGCATCTTTTGTTCCTGCAAGAATGTAGATCCTGGTGGGTACTGGCACAGGCTCTGTGGATGTTAGGACATGACAGCAGGGGGAATCCACCCCGCAACTCTGAATGGTACAGGAGACAGATCCGAACACTGAGCCTCGCCCCTGCGGGGCCCGACTGCAATAAAACGGGCTCTTCACTGGCACAGGCTAGTGGTTTAGAGCCTGGGGTTGGGCTCAACCTCTCCAAGCCTCAGTCTTCTCATCTGTCAAGTGAGGACACCCTCCCAGCCACTGAGGCTGCGTGAGACTGTGGTGAGGCAACGTATGTAAGGGGAAAGAGTTACTTTACCCTCTAATTTAGAGCCAGGAAGAACTTGTTACCTCAAATCTTTTATAATGGTTGAGATGTTTAATGAGAAGAAAAGTGACAGAGAACAAAAGGCATTTTCTTACCTTCCTCTTCTCATAGTCCGAGAACCTATTCTGGGAGGAAAAAAAGAGAGTGGGGTCAAGAGAAGGTGGGCAGCAGAGGTTCTCGCTGGACAGAGTCCCAGGGGCAGCCTGACGCCACTCAGATTTGCAGGTGCATCCAGAGGGCTGCATCAGAGGGCGGGGGTGGGTGGGATGAGGGGGATGGTTGTTTGATAAAGGGCTCCAGATGGTTTGGGTGGACACGAGGGTTGAGAACCACTGGGCTTGGCCCACTGTAGGAAGGTCTTCAAGGCAGTTCTGTTGATGCAGCACTGAGAAGGCATGGTGCTCCAAAAAGGAGACCAAGCATGGGTATCTGATTCCCTTGTATGTCTGCACAACACACCTGCAAGTAGCCAGCTCCAGCCACCAAAACACTTACAAATGCCCAGAGCTGTGTGCTCAAGTTCCTGAGGAATTGTTCAAAAGAGTGAAAGCACTGGAAATCACTCAAATGTCCATCAAAATGCGATTACTTCAATAAGTCGTGGTTCATCCACACAATGGATTATTACACAACTGTCAAACGATGGGGCGAATGAGGGTGTAGCTAGAGAAGGATGTCTGCCATCTTTCACCGTGTGTGCAGCATGGTTCCACTCTTGTAAAAACACCACCATCAAAACTCAAGTCTGAGCTTTGTGGTTGTTGAGACAAAAGCTACAAAGGAGGTTCATTAATCAGCTCATGGCCATTCCTCCAGGGGGTGGGACTGCAGGGCAGGAGGGGTGACATTCACTTCATCTATTTCTGTATTGTTTAGATTTACAACAAGGAGCGTGAACTAGTTTTGTAATCAAACCAGCAAGCACACGTTTTTTTTTTTTTTTTTTTTTTAAGCAGCCCTTCTATTCAGTCATCTGGCTCTGAGACCAGGATCAGTGTCTGTCTGAGCTGTAAAAGCAGCACCCTATAAAGAAATAAAAAATTTTCCTCCTACCTCACCATAGGAAAAATCTTAAGTTAATCTTTAATTATACAAATAACATCTGAATATATTCTCCTTGTAAAAAACCCATGCATATAAAAGTACCCATTGGGACTTCCCTGGTGGTGCAGTGGTTAAGAATCCGCCTGCCAAGGCACGGGGACACGGGTTCGAGCCCTGGTCCAGGAAGATCCCACAGGCCGCGGAGCAACTAAGCCCGCGAGCCACAACTACTGAGCCTGCGCTCTAGAGCCCGCGAGCCTCAGCTACCGAAGCCAGCGCGCCTAGAGCCTGCGCTCCACAAGAGAAGCCACTGCAATGAGAAGCCAGCCCGCACACTGCAACGAAGGGTACCCCCGCTCGTCTCAACTAGAGTAAGCCCGCGCGCAGCAATGAAGACCCAACGCAGCGAAAATAAATAAATAAATAAATAAATTTATAAAAAATAAAAAAATAAGAAGCACCCATTGACCACTCCTGGGCCTAATCCTGATTCCCTCCCACTCCCTGCTCCATGCTCCCCATCCCCTGCCCCCATGTAAACATCATTATCAGACCCAAGCCCATGCAGCTACTTACAATTTGTGCCTTTGGAAAAATACATATATTTTTATGTGGGTGCATATATATATAAACATTTTTAAATGAAGATATAATTTACATACTGTAAAATCCATCCTTTTGAAGAAATGTACAGTTCTATGAGTTTTGACTATTGCATACAGTATTGTAATCATCACTACCATCAAGATGTAGACCAGTCCCATAACCCCTAAATTCCCTTGTGCCCCTGTCATCAAACCCTCCTCTTACTCCCAGTCACCGGCAATTATTGATCTGTTTTCTTATGTATTTGAACCTCCTTTTAAAACATAAAAATGGAAATATATTATTGAATATTTTCATTGTGTTCAAGTTGTTCTTTTCACTTATCCATCTGTCCTGTGACCCAAGTCTGAACAGATCTTTCTCACCGTATGAATAGGACATGTCAGTTCAGCCTCTCCCCACTGACAGACATCTCGGGGGCTGCCAATACTTCACTACTATAAGTAAGGCTGCAACGAACATTCCTCCGAGTGTCTCTTTGTGCAAGTGTTTCTCTAGGGCATATACTGAGAGATGGAACTTCTGGATTGTGGGCTGTACCCATTTGAGATGTTGACGTATTTTGTCAAGTTATCTTCAACAGTGGGGATACTGATTTCCATTCCCAAGACCAATTTATGGCGCCACTGCTTCCCCACACTCTGGCTAATAGAAATTATCATAGTGAAATCTGTGCCACTCTGAGGAGGAAAATGGCATTTCATTGTTTTGATTTACCTGTTCCTAACTACTAGTGAAGCTGGGCATTTTTTCATACTTATTGATCATTTGTACTATTTTATTCTGTAAAGTACCTATTGATATATCTTCGGTCTATTTTTTCTCTTAGGATGGTTTTCTGTTTCATATTGATTCCAAAGAGTTCTTTGTATGTTCAGTCTGCTAATCCTTCATCAGAAATATATGTTGTAAATACTTTGAGAGCATAAATTGACACAATTTTCCTGGATAGTAATCTCCTCCCTCTCGAATTCTCACTGAGCTGTCAGAGGAAACGTAACCCTACGAAAGCCTTCACAGCAGTGCTGGAATATGGGGAACGGTGGCATCAGGGAACCAGAGAATTAAAAAAAAAAAAAAAAAACCCAGTGGAAGATATGAAGCCAAACTGGCTGCAGCTGGTGCCCCCCTTCCCAGCCATCGGCGGCCCAGGTTTGTGGGCCTCTGGGGGTCGGGGGGGAAGCATACAGGTGGGGGGCAGAGGCAGTTTCTGAGCTTCCTCCTCCATTCCTGACCTACGCTAGTTCACCCCCAGGGACCCGGGAGGGCCACTGTCCCGAAGCTCCATCCAGCAGGGAGACACACAGTAAACAAATCCTCTTCCATGTAATTCTTCTTGTAATTTAGAGCTGAGATTGTAACGGGGCGGGGCCCAAGGGTACCTTCCCAGGACAGATTCTGCCCCTCCCCGCCCACAATGTCCTCCACCTGCCCCTTGTCTGTAGAGAAACTTTAGCCAAAAAAGAAACTTAACCAGAGAAATGCGAAAATACAGAAGCAAAGGAAAACAGTCAAGCAAGGCAAAATAATAATAGTTTAGCCATTAAACAAAGTCAAGGACCTTTAGTTCCTCCTCCAGGGCTATAGATAACATTCTGAGCCACGTGGTTTAAGCAGTTTTGCAGGCACTGAAACCGCCACAGGTGGAAGAAATTAACTACATGATGAGCAGACTGTAGCCATGGCAAACTGCTCCACCTCACACAATTCCAAGAATTAATCTCAAGGAAATGGGAACAAACTGACCCTAGAGTTAAAGGTTAACTGTACCTAAAACAATCAAGATGCTGCTGCTCAGGCCGCCACCCAGCCAACTTCAAGATGACTGTCAGAGCGGACAGTGCTGCTCTGCACTAGGCCCCCTCCTTCTGCCTATACACCCCTGAAACTCCCCTTTAAAAGCTCTTGCCCCCTGACTGACAGTGGAGAGTTGGCTCCTTGGGACCCGAATCCACCTTTCTCCCAGGATTGCCAGCTTCCCCAGTACAGCTATCTTTCCTTTCACCCAACACTCGTCTCTCAGTATCGGATTCCTGAACGACGAGCAGCTGCACCCGAGTTCAGCAACATAGGTGCTCCCAAGGAAGTGCACAGGGCATCCTGAGAACATGCGCAGACCTGAACTGGGCTGCTGTGTCGGGGAAGGCGTACTCAGAGGGCGTGATGCTTCAACTAGGAACTGAAGGATGAGACTGGGCTATTGGCAGAAGGTGGGTGGGGAGAATTCCAGCAGAGGGGTTCAAAGGCCCCGAGGGGTTCAGGGACAGAGAGGAGCACGGCAAGGCTGTTGCTGGTGAGCTAGTGGGGTGAGGCCACCTAGGAAGCCTTGTGAAAGATTCTAAGCACACGGGTTTGAAGGGAGGTGAATTCTAGTTTGATGGAAGAATCCGGGGGCTGACGCTCTGAACATCTCCCCAGTGCCCAGAGCGCCTGCGTGCTCCCTGCCCCAACGCCACACGCCAGCCTTATGTGCGCCTTACCTGCCATTCTACCTCCTCGCTGGAGAAGCTGTCCGTGGGCCCACTGGGGCTGTCCCAGGAGTTCTCGGCTCCATCTTGCTCCAGGACTGGCAGCAGGTACTGAGAAGGGGGGTAGTATTCCAGCCCTGACGCTGCAAGAGACGGACACCAGCTGACCAGGAGGCAGGAGACAACCTCGGAACCCAGAACAGTCCGTCCCTGCCGCTCTCACCCACCACGCCGCCCCTCTGCTACACGCTGAGCCCTCCTGTGCTGCTCACAGGCCTAACGCCTGGGCCTTAAATGTGGCAAGGGCTCAATAAGCATCAGCTGAGTGAATAAATACCGCCCCCGCCCCACCTGCCTCTTTATGATCCAAGTGAGAATGAGGTGATGGAAAAAGCCTGAACTTAGTAAAGAAGCCTGGGTCCAAGACCCAGCTTTACCCATAATTTCCTGTGTATGGGCAAGATGCTTGCCTTCTCTGGCCCTGTGTAGTGTCCTCCTGCATCATCTGAAAGGATTCATAATCTTTGCCCGTTCTGCCTTATTCTTGCTGATTTGTAGGTGCTCTTTACATATTGTAGTTAATAACCTTGGGTCTATAATATACGTTGCAACTATCTTCTTCCAGTTGGTAACTTGTCTTTTTAACTTTGATGATAGTATCCTTTTGAGGTAAAGTTGTTTAGATTTTAATGTAGTCAAAGTCACCTTTTTTCCCCTACCAAATGATATAAATAGGCAATTCACAAGAAATACTAAAAATGGGCAGTAGACATATGAAAAAATATTCAAATAATCAAGGAAATTACATTAAAATAATAATAGGCTCTCTTGTTTACCCATCAGATTAGAAGACTTTTAAAGATCTCACCAAGCATTAGCCAGGTTGTGGGGAAGAAGAGTCCTCTCAGATACTCCTCATGGAATGTAAACTAATGTAACCTCTTCAGAGGCAACAGAGTGCTTGTCCCTCCTTCACCTACCAACCCTACTATTGCCTGCCAGAGAGGTGTGGGGTAAAACATTCATTCCAGGGGAAAACTCGAAATAACTTCCATACATAAGCGATGGGGCTCCGCCATGTGAAATACTCTACAGCAGTTTACAACACGGCAGATCCACACATTCTGGGATAGGAAAAGGCCCAAGACCTATTTTTTTTTTTTTTTTTTTTTTTTTTTTGCGGTACGTGGGCCTCTCACTG
>NC_041222.1:311911-313996 GCF_002837175.3 Physeter macrocephalus
CATGGCTCACGGGCCCAGCTGCCCCGCGGCATGTGGGATCCTCCCGGACCGGGGCACGAACCCGTGTCCCCTGCATCGGCAGGCGGACTCTAAACCACTGTGCCACCAGGGAAGCCCCCAAGACCTATTCTTGAGTGAAAAAAGCAGGGCATAGAATCACCTAGTATGACATCTTCTGTGGGGTTTTTTTCTTTTATGTTTTTAAAAGAGTGAAACCAACAATTTTACGTACATACATATACCTGCTACACTGTTTAAATAAATTGAAGGATTTTTTTTTTTTTCGGTTGCACTGCTTGGCTTGTGGGATTTTGGTTCCCCGATCAGGGAATGAACCCAGGCCCCAGCAGTGAAAGCGCCAAGTCCTAACCACTGGACCGCCAGGGAAGCCCCTGGGTTTTTGGGTTATTTTTGCGTTACGCGGGCCTCTCACTGCTGTGGCCTCTCCCTTTGCGGAGCACAGGCTCCGGACGCGCAGGCTCAGCGGCCATGGCTCACGGGCCCAGCTGCTCCGCAGCATGTGGGATCTTCCCGGACCGGGGCACGAACCCGTGTCCCCTGCATCGGCAGGCGGACTCTCAACCACTGCGCCACCAGGGAAGCCCCCCCGGGTTATTTTTTAAACTGTATAGTAGGTATACATATGTTCACTGCTTTATTCCTTACATCTTTCGTACACCTACTATTGCATAACTTTAAAATCTTTTAAAATAAATGGTTTGGTCTAGCTCAACCATTGGCCGGGGAACCCATTACAACCACCTGCTGCTCAAAGATTAATTTGGTAGATACATGGCCTGATTAGCTGTTGTGTGATGCATGTGTAACTTCTCTTTCCTTTTTAACTGCAGTATAACATACACACAGAAAAGAACACAAAATCTTCATGAACAGCTTGATGTTTAAAAGTGAACACACTCTCAGAAGCAGGAATCAGGGTTGGTTCAGAGCTCAGACGCTGATGAAAGTGCATGTTCCTTTGCGTCTGGCTTCTCTCACTCCACGTGTGTCCGTGAGCTCATCCAGCTTGTTGAGCACAGCAGCAGCTTGTTCTTTCTGGTTGCTGTGTGGTGCTTATTTGTGAGTTTAAAACAGCTTACCACTCTGCTACGTTATGAATAGTCCTGCTATGAGTATTTCCATACGTAGCTTTGGGCATTTGTTCATACGCATTTCTCTCTTGGGCACCTACCGAGGTGTGGAGCCAATGATGGGTCATAGGGTATTTGAATGTTCAGCTTGAGTAGATACTGACAATAATTTTCTGAAGTCTTTTTGGGTTCATGCTCCCACCGGCAGAGGATGGAAGCTCCAGCTGCTCCACATCTTCCCAATTGGTATTGACAGATTAACTTTGGCCATGTTAGTGGGTGTCTTACGGTTTAAGTATTTCTTTGTGGTCTTTTAAAAAATAACTTATTTATTTATTTGTTTATTTTTGGCTGCATTGGGTCTTCATTGCTGCATGTGGGCTTTCTCTAGTTGCGGTGAGCGGGGGCTACTCTTTGTTGTGGTACGTGGGCTTCTTATTGCGGTGGCTTCTCTTGTTGCAGAGCATGGGCTCTAGGCACATAGGCTTTAGTAGTTGTGGCACCTGGGCTCTGTAGTTGTGGCTCACGGGCTCTAGAGCGCAGGCTCAGTAGTTGTGGCGCACGGGCTTAGTTGCTCCATGGCATGTGGGATCTTCCTGGACCAGGGATTGAACCCATGTCCCCTGCCTCAGCAGGCGGATTCTTAACCACTATGCCACCAGGGAAGTCCTTCTTTGCAGTCTTAATTTGCATTTTTAAAAATAGATCTTTATTGGAGTAAAATTGCTTCACAATACTGTGTTAGTTTCTGTTGCACAACAAAGCAAATCAGCCATATGCATACACATGTCCCCACATCCCCTCCCTCTTGAGCCTCCCTCCCATCCTCCTTATCCCACCCCTCTAGGGCATCGCAAAGCACCGAGCCGATCTCCCTGTGCTATGCTGCTGCTTCCCACCAGCCAACTGTTTTACGTTCCGTAGTGTATATACGTCGATGCTACTCTCACTTCGTCCCAGCTTCGCCCTCCCACCCCATGTCCTCAAGTCCATT